>NC_134136.1:102053047-102356926 GCF_040939455.1 Microcebus murinus
TTGCTTGTTTTTAGGAAGTTGGGTTGAGCAGCGATCACAGTAAATTTTGGGGATGAAACAAAAGGGCAAGCGCATAAGGGGCCAACCAATCAATGTAAGAGGCAAGCTCATGGGCACAAGGGGCCAACCAATCAATGTAAAGGTCAAGCGCATGGACAGGACATGCACCTAGGGTATAAAGGGCTCTGTCCCACAGTGTGCGGCGTCTTTGTCCCAATAGAGGCCACCGTATTGGTGCTCTGGGACTTAGACCCTAGCTCAAGCTAGTCAATAAAACTCCTTTTGTTGATTTCAGCCTCAGTGATCCTGTCTCTTTGTTCTGTGGTCTGACGGTTTCCTGGTCTAACAAAAGGATGTCCCCAAGAAGGGAGGGAGGCATGATCAGGCATGTCTGACCTCCCTCCTGGCAGGCAATTTAGTTTTAGGATATTCCTGCTCTGTAATAGCCACGAGGAGGTCCATTCAGTCATGGGGGGGGCGGGGTTTGAGCCTTAAAATTTTATTTTAGTTCACACAAGGTATAGGGAAGGAGGGCGGGGACTCAATAGGCTTTTAGTAAGCAATGTGAAATGAGACCACTTATAGTCATTCAAAGACAACTAACAAGCCTGAAAAATGTTCCACTTCTTAAACTTCAAGTAGGCCTTCTATACTAAATCTTTCAGTTATTTTTAGAATGAAAATGCCTAGAATATGGATTGTTAGCTCACCAAGTAGTGATATGTGTCCTGGTTGCAATGACCCCATTGATTTAATCGAGTTCACTCTCAACTATGATTTTCAGTGAATTTTTAGTCTCGTGTCCGATTCTGCTTTGTCATTCTCTTATTTTGGGGATGGATATTTTTAGACTTGATATCCAAGAAGGCAGTTTCTCTCCTAGTTTTATACAGAGCTTTAAATATGTTAACTCTATACCTCCAGGTAAGGCAGAAATTGCATGCTAAAATATAGTACTAACACCCACCCCTTATTTGAACAGTAGAAGTTCTAATTATGGGGGAGGCACGAAATTAAAGATCATTTTGAAAATGCAAATTTCCTGCTCTTGTTTTTAAATCATGTACAAGCTACAGAGTGGATGTATGCATTAAAAGGTGCTTTTTTTATTTGCCTGCTAAGAAGATAAAGTTGACTTTTGCTAAAGCCGTTTAATTCTTTAAGGGTAATGAAATATCTGAAGGCATCTCTAGTTAGAAGAGAAATAAATATAGGGTGCCTCACCCATAAAGGGTTTGGATTACATTTGCTTTCTTTGTGCGAAAGATACATAATTCATAAGCTAATGAGTTGTAAAGGTCTTCTCAAAAGTAAAATTATATTATCACTCCCAGGAGTAAGATAGTCAAACTATTCTGTAACAACTCATTCAAGTTTATTTTATCTTAAAATGTTAAACATAATTCCCTCTTTTTAAATGTGCCATTAAAAGAACACCAGGATACAGAAAATGTAGGAATTACTAGAATGAAAATGGAGAAAAATCTTAGATGGTATTCATATTTTTTGTCTTTTGATGAAGAGGAAATTCAATACTTACAACAATTAGCTATAAAAGGATTAGTTGTTTAGCAGCTAAAATACAACTACCATTAGATGACTTATATTTTTTCAAGAAGTTTTTATTTTATTTTATTTATTTCCTTTTGCCATGGTGGTTTCATCCTTATGGTAAGAGCCTTCTGTAATGACTTCCAATGATTTTGCCTCTGGCATTTATGTCTTTGTGTAATATTGTTACAGCAAGTGTTACAGGGCTTGAAAGCTGGTTTAGAGGGTCCTCCACCAAATTCTGAGCACCATCTACCCGATTTTTCCCACTTTTATTAAGTTGAGGTGGTCCAGGGGTGGGGTACCAGGTGTAGGCTAGTTGATGTGTCATGCCTAGGTTAATATTATGTTGATGTGCCAGGCAATAGATTCAGTGTTATGCTGATGCCAGGCAATAGACTAGTTGATGGGCCAGGAAACAGGTTAGTGTTATGCTGATGTGGGTCTTCCAGAGTGGTGGGGGTCTCAGGTGGGTGGCTGATATGACAAGTAATAGATAGGGGTTTCCCTTGTCAATATCTTTCATTTGCATATGAGCTCAACCTAGTGACTAAGGAATAGAATATGTGAAAGTCAGGGAATGTCACTTCCAAGATAAATCTATAAAAGATTGTGACTTTTGTCTTGCTCTCTCTTTCTCTCTCTGTCTCTTTCTCTTGCTGTTTCTTTCTCTCTCTGTGTGTCACTGTCTCTGCCTCAGTTTCTCTCTGTATCTCTGTCTCTGTCCCTCTCTCTGTGTGTCTCTGTCTCTCTCTCTTTCTGGCACTCTCTGGCTTTTTTCCCCTGCTTCCTCTGAGGAAACCAGATGCCATATAGAGAGGCCTATGTAGCAAGAATTGAGAGTAGCCTCTGGCCAACAATCAGCAAGAAACTGAGGCCCTCAATCCGACAACCCCCTTGAGGAACTGCATCTGGATTCCAGTCCTCTAAGTAAGCTTGAGGACAGATCCTTCCCTAGTAGAGATTTCACAAGAAGTCACAACCCTAGCTGACACTGTCCCGGCAGGTGTGAACAGCTCTTGGCGGAAGAAAACCCAAGCGGCACACAGAGAGTTGAAGAGTCAGCTTTATTACGCCAGTGGGCTCAGAGAGGCATATCTGCCACCAAAACTCTGAGCGCCCCTTTCTCGTTTTCTTTTAGTTTTATACCTTTTTGGGGGTTACAGTTAGCCAATCACAAGTTTTCACAAAAGTCACCTCATTTACATAGTAGTCAGCCAATCAGAAGTATGTCCCAAAAGTCACCTCATTTACATGAAAGTCAACCAATCAGAAGTATGACTCAAAATCACCTCATCAGCTATATTAGTAGTTGCTCAATTTAGGAGCGGGATAAGCGAAATGGGTGGGTTTTGGTGGATCGCCCTGACAACACCTTGATTATAACCTGATGGTCCCCAAGCCAGAGGACACATGTCAGCTGTCCGTAGATTCTTGAACCACAGTTACTGTGAACTGATAAATTGTATTGTTTTAAGGCACTAAATTTTGGAGTAATTTACTATGGAGAGAAATAGGTAACTAATAAATTCCCAAACAAATCCTTACTACTATATGCATTTTATGTATTTACATTTTCATTGTGTATAAATTTATCAAAGCTTAATGACAGCTGTTATGCAAATTAAACATTTATAAATATGGAACTTGTATATAGTCCCAGGACCCATTTTAAAATTAAGTGGTATTCACGGTGAATTTCTTTGTCACAGGAAACATAATTTTGAATTTGATAGACAAGTAATTTTCATCTGCAGTATAATATTAATCTGAGGTCCCAGGATTCATGATAGGCATTTTGGGTAGGAGAATTTTTCTATGCAAGAAGTTTATATTATCTGGCCCACTTCTACAAAATGACAGTAATGGGTCCTAGACATTATGAAAACAAAAATACACCCAAACAATTCCACATCCACCTGGAGAGGGTCATATTGTCTTTAAATTAGAAGTACAAGAAATCTCTGGATACTTTCAGTTTGTATGTGGGCCAGAAAATCAGTATAAAATGTTTTGTAAAATGTTGTGCTTATGTGCATTTTTCTTGCACATAAGAGTTAAAGAATTTCATATGACACTAAACAAGGCTCATGGTCCCCAAATATATTAAGAGTACCTGGAACATACCACTAGATTAACTTTGTTATTGTGGCTAAAACATTGTTTTAAATAACACAACAGTTGATTGGTTAAATGATTTTTAAATATATTTATTCGACACATTTATTGAGGGCATTAGAGGTACAACATTAAAAGACATGTATGAGTCTTCTCCTAAGAAGTTTATGCTTTAGTAGGAAAACAGACATTAATCATGAAGAGCTCTGAGATTAGAGAATTAGAGAATATTTGGAAACATATTACTAGGTGTGCCAGTTCATTGCCTGTTTGCTTTTAAATCCATTCTCTCCCCTTCCTTGCTCTGTTTTATATGACAAGGGCTGATCCTGCAAACAACACCACACATGCTCCTTTGCTTTCTGGCTTCCTTATAGGTTTACTTAATGGAAAGCACAGACAGAAGATTTGAAGGTCCGAGGTAGAGACAGGCCAAGATAATTCTCCTTTCTCTCATTCGGGAGGGTCTCTTGGCAGTGGCTCTTTCCCCTTGTTGGCTATAGCTTCAACTGGGCAGCTTGAAGCTCTGTGCTTCAAGTATCCATTTGGTGGCTCCAACTCCTGACATCTGGTAATACTATTTCTTCCCTAGACTTTACACCAGCTCTAGTCATGGTGGCAAATTCCTGTAGTTGCAAGTCCAGGGGTATCTCATCTTCTCTTTATTTTTTCAGCTAATCTAATACCTTATAACTTGTCTCCTCTATTAAATGCCTTCTATTGACCTACTGGACTCTGATTGATACACTGGGGCACTCAACCTGTTTAGGGAAAGGATGTGTCAGGGAGGCTTTCCGTGAAGAAGTTAGATTGGAGCTGAAGTCTGAAATGTGGATATGTGTTAACTAAGTCAAAATGGGGTAAGATAGATAGGAGAACATGCCAGGAAGAATATGTGCTTGTGATTTTCCCAAAACTTCAAGGTCAGTATTGTTGAAGTTTGGAGAGCCATTTGGAGAATGGTATGAAAAGTATTAATAGTACACAAATGCCAAATTTTACAGGGCTTTAGCCCATATTAAGAAGTTTGGACACATGACTTTAGTTTAAAAAAAAAAAAGAATTTTCATGTTTATCCTAAGTGCAATGGGAAACCTTTCATAGGTTTTTAGCAAGTGTTTTGGAGCAGTGTTCAAATGTGTATATTTTTAAATATATGTTTTAAAATATGTATTGAAACATTTTTGATATGTGGAGAATAACTTAGGAAGGAGTATAAGTAGATGCCAGTACAATAGATAAAAGGCTATTGCAGTAAAAAAGTGACGCCAGTTTGGGCAGTGTTGGATAAAATCTTAAAGCTATGCAAAGGCTTTAGTGATGCTTTGGATAAGGTAAGTCAGGTGAAGTAAGTCACGTGAGGTGACATAAATGAATGTTCTTGGCAATAAAATGAATGATATCATTCACTGAGCTAGAAAAACTAGAGAAAGAATGAATTTGGGAGGATAAAAAAGTTCATTTTAGATATGTTGAATTTGAATGTCTTTGGAAAAAATAATGGAAAAGTCTATTTGTTAGAATGACTGCATTGAATTTATAATTAAAAATCACCTTAACTGGATTTATTTACTTTTGCTCCATTGGATGATCAACCGAGTTGATCTGGACATATTATAGATGTGTCATTTGTGATCTTGATTAGATAAATGCGCTATCTTGGTAAGAAAAGCATTTTCATTCTAAGATCTTTTAAATAACTTAGTTTGGAAAACTTAGTTTTCTGTAAGTATGTACAATTCACCTTAGTGTTTTTATTTCTCATATCCCTTGACATATGCTAGGTGCTTAATAATGTTTTGGAAATCCGAATTGAGTTATGTGTTTCTAAGACACCTAATTTCCCCCTCCGTGTTTAAGATGGTTAATCATACACCAAATTGAATGAATTTTAGAAATGTTAACAACTCTCTTAGTTTGTGGTGATCAATGTGGTCCTATGTGAAAATTTGGGTATGAGGACAAAAGAGAATATCAGATATTTTCTACATTTCAGTGGTAATTTAATGAGTCAATTGCTAATTTCAAACCTCAGTGTTCAAAAAATATGAACTTCATTAGGTTCTGTGAAAAAGAAGTAATTAAACCTCACTTAAGAAAAAGCTCTTTTAGGCCAGGCTCAGTGGCTCATGCCTGTAACCCTAGCATTCTGGGAGACCAAGGTGGGGGATCCCTTCAGGTCAGGAGTTCAAGACCAGCCTGAGCAAGAGCTAGACCCTATCTCTACTAAAAATAGAAAAATTAGCCAGGCCTGGTGGCATGCTCCTGTAGTCCTAGCACTCCGGAGGCTGAGGCAGGAGGATCATTTGAGCCCAGGATCGTTTGAGTTGTGGTGAGTTATGATTACGCCATTGCACTGTATCCTGGGCAACAGAGTGAGACCCTGTCTCTAAATAAATAAATAAAGCTCTTTTAAAGTTTTTATTTATTTTTGTTGAATATGTGAATTTGTCCTTTAAAAAGATTTTATTTGTGTAAATTTAAGGGATACAAGTGCAAGTTCTTACCATAGTTTACACTATTCTTCCTTCAAAACTCACTTTTGAGTCATGACATTGTAATATTGTCAAAGTATATGGAATGAAAATGTGGACATCCATGTAAGTCAAGTCACTAGAGACATTCCACAAGTTCAACAATACCAGAAAAGAAAATCTGAGTTTTTAATATTTGGGAATTTAGGAATGCTCCTTTACAAAAAAACCTGAAAGTGTTTTAGAACTATCTTACTTTCGAGTTTTGTAGAATATTAGTGGAAAGAACTTGAAAATGTAGAGGATAACTACCCTTGACTGCAAGTTATTAGATTAATTCACATGTCAGTTTTACCTCATTAACATTCTAAACTTTTTTCTTTATGTCAAGAACAATGTATGTCAAGATGAGATAATCTGTTATTTTGAGATTACCACTCTACGTTTACAATAGCTTCTCACTTATGTTTCAAGCAAGACCCCTGTGCCTGAAAGAGTAATTCCAAATTGACTTGTTTTGTGCCTGTCTGTGTGTTTTTTGTGTGTTTTTATTAATGTAGTGATGACATAAAACTCCAAATAGCTATTATCTGTAAGCTGGCAGCTGTTTTTGTAGATAGTATTTAAAACAACATTGCATTGACCCAAACATCTTTACTTGTTCTATCTTAAACATTTTACATCACTTTAACATATCAAATTTGGTAAAAATTTATGAGTAAGCAAAATCACATCAATAAGAGAAAGTGTTCAACCTCAAACAGAAGGGAATAAACCATTCAACCACCTCTATGCATTGGACATGAAACAACATGCACTCTCACAAAAAAAGACATCCAGGAAGGACCTGGGAAGTTCACCATTTATTGATACAAGACATGATGAAATGGTGACTTTTCAAGTAGTAAATTCATAAAAGTTATTTACATTTTTGTAAAATACTGTGCAGTTGGTGATAGGGAAGAAAACTAGATCAATTGAATGGCAAAATTAGCATACGATAAGAAAACCATTGAAGAAGTACTTCGTTGTTAAATTATAGTACATCAAATTGTCATTTAGTAGAAAAATTAATCTTTATCTAGATTTGAATAGCATTAGTTCCACTTTATTTTTTCCACTTGGGCTTCATTTACTTAGGTTTAAAGCTTGAGGGGAAATGTTATTGTGCATGGTTCATGGTTTAGGTATTTTAAGTGGAAGTTGTGGCTAGCTGTGAGCAATAACTGTTTCCTTACTTCCCTTTTGGTTTTCCACTCCCATTTGTACACCATTTTAAGTTCTGAGATGTCCTCTATTCAGACAACCTCCACAAAACAGTGATTTTCTGCTTCAAATGGATTGACCTAAGTCAGGCAGGAAAATGCATGGGAATTGTAAAGGAAAAGATCTGTGGCCTCCATGGATTTAGAAGTTCTGTTGTTCAATACTCCAAAATGAGAAAAATTAGTGTGAATGTGTTAGATTTTAAATGAATTTATAAGAAAATATGAGCAGACATTTCTGATGTTTGGAATTTCTAGTGGATGTCATTTCAAGGTCAAAGGCATATTGCTGGCATCTAGGTGCATTGTTTTAAAAAATTATTTTTTGATAATGGTATCAAAGGATTTAAGTATTTTAGCATTGCAGATTAACAAGCATTAGCAATTTCAGATAGAGTTGGAGGATTATTAAACATTATTCACCTATTCAGGAACAGCAAAATAAGCAAAAATGCTGATAGATTTATTATAGAAATGAATTTATATAGTATACACACATCTTTTGACAATGTTTAACTCTAGTATTCAGTAAAGTTCAAACATTTTAAAAATTGTTTTTGTTCTCATAGAGATTTTCAGGTTAAATTTAAATCCTTCTCCAGTGCTTCACAAATTCTCTTGTATTTAAAAGTTGTAAAATCTTTATTGTGCTAACTTGAAAAGATCAGAAAATGTGACCCCTAAAGATTAGGAATTTTCTAACCTCAAGGCAGTGACCAATGAATATTTCCAAATTGCTAAATAAAATATCTCCTGTATGCTTTATAGATATTGATAATGAGTTAGAATCACATCAATCTTATTAGGAAACAATGAATACTGATTTAAATATGATGAAAATACTATGTAAATAATTTATATTTTATTTGCACAAAACATTATTTTCCAATTATTTGTATGCTTTAGATGAGTCCATTTTCTCTTGTGGTAAAAATAGTGTTTTATTAGACACACAGGCATATAGAGTGTGTATTATATATAAAAGAAGTTCTAAAAAAATATTTTTTCTTTTTTTGTGGGACAGGGTCTTGCTCTGTTGCTCAGGCTGCAGTACAGGGTCATGATCACAGCTCACTGCTACCTCCAACTCCCAGCTTCCTGCCTCAGCCTCGGGAGTGGCTAGGACTACAGGCACATGCCACCACACCCAGCTAATTTTTCTATTTTTGGTAGAGACGGGGGCTCTCTTTGTTGCCCAGGCTGGTTTCGAACTCCTGGTCTCAAGTAATCCTTCCACTTTGGCTTCCCAAAGTGCTGGGATTACAGGTGTGAGCCAATGCACCCAGCCTCATACTGTTTAGATTACTATAGGCTTATAGTAAGTTTTGAAATTGGGCAGTGTTTGTCCTCTCACTTTTCTTGTTTTCTTTAGGCTCTTTTGGGGCCTTGGCATTGCCGTATTAATTTTAGCATCAGATTGTCAATTTCTGCAAAAAAAATCAAATAAGGTTTTAATAGTGATGATTTTGAATCTATAGATCTACTTGACTCTATTCAGTATTTTAACAATACTGAAACTTCTAATCCATGAACATGAACTTGCATTCTGCAGAATTATATTCCACTGTATGGATGTACTTCTAAAAAATATGTAATTTCCAGTTGAATGGCATTTGTTTGTTTCCATTTATTTGATGCTATGAATAATACTGCCATGACCTTTGTATTCATGTTATTGGGTGAATATAAGTCTTCATTTCTTTTGTGTTGTTTACTAATCCTGCTTGCTGTATCTTGTCAGAAATCATTATTAGAAATTGCCAAACTGTTTTCCAAAATAGCTTTAAAATTTTACATTCCCATCACCAAGGTGAAAGGGCCCCTGTGACTCCACATTTTGATCACACTTGTTATGTCTTGTGTTTTTCATTACAACAGCTCTTCAGAGCAAAAATGTTATATTCTTTTCATTTTATTTTGCATTTCTTACTAACTAATGGTTTTGGGCATCTTTTCATGTACTTCTTTGTCATTCATATTTGTGCTTTTATGAAACGTCTCTTCATATTTTACTGATTTTAAAAATTCTGTTGTGTTCCACTTACTCATTTGAAAGTAATTTTTATATAGTCTGGACTCATTTTTTTTTACCAGTTCTGTGATTTCCAAATATTTTTTCCAGTGTGTTTCTTGTCTTTGAACTTCCTTAGTGTAGACTTTTATGACTCAGAAGTTTTTAATTTTGCTAAAGTATGGTTTAACTTTTTATTTGTACTTTTTAATCTTATTCAAAAACTTTCTGCATATTCCAGGATCACAGGTGCTTACACAATGATTTTGCTGAAAATTTTACAGATATATTTCCATTCATTTCTATGATCCATTTTGAGTCAATATTTTGTCAGTGTGAACTGTCTGTATTCATCTTCCTGCATGTGGACATTCAAGTGAGGCATCTTTTTCAGAAAAGACTACCCATTCCTCATTGAATTCTTTGGTAACGTTTTCAAAAACAAGTGGTTTAAATATGTAATGGGCTTTGTTTTAGGAATTTCAATTCTGTTCTCTTGATCTATATGTCTAAATTAATGGCAGTACTCCTCTCTGTAAATGGATGTAGCCTTGTGGTATGTTGTGAAATCTGGAGTGCTGTTCCTCCAACACTGTTCTTTTTCAAATTGTTTTGGCCATTTTTCCTTCTCTGCATTTCCATCCAATGTTTAGCTTGTTCATTTCTGTAAAATCTTTGGCAGGCATTTTGACAATGTTGGTGTTGAAACTGTAGATGTCTTTGAGCAGGGTTGACATCTAATAATAGTAACTCTTCCAATTCATGAACGTGGAATGCTGTTCCATGTACTTAGATTATCTCTAGTTACTTTCAGTGATTTATTATTTACTTTTCATTGTACAAATCTTGCTTTTATCAATTTTTCACCAATACCTCTTTTTCATGGACTTGACTATTCTGCAGTTTGTACAAAGTGCAATCATGCACTTTGTGGTTTTTTGTTTCTGGCTTTTTTCATTTGCATGATTTTTTTTTTTTTTTTTTTGAGACAGAGTCTCACTCTGTTGCCCAGGCTAGAGTGCTGTGGGGTCAGTCTAGCTCACAGCAACCTCAAACTCCTGGGCTCAAGCAATCCTTCTTCCTCAGCCTCCCAAGTAGCTGGGACTACAGGCATGCTCCACCATGCCCAGCTAATTTTTTATATATATTTTTAGTTGTCCAGCTAGTTTCTTTCTATTTTTAGTAGAGATGGGGTCTTGCTCTTGCTCAGGATGGTCTCAAACTCCTGAGCTCAAACGATCCACCCACCTCAGCCTCCCAGAGTGCTAGGATTACAGGTGTGAGCCACCATGCCCAGCCTGCATGATGTTTTTGAGTATCATCAGCCCTACAGCGTGTCTTACAACTTTGTTCTTTTCTAACGCAGAATCATATTCCTTTGTATGTATGCACCACCTTTTGAAATACACCCCATTTCCCCCCACATTTTGGTTATTCCATATAATACTCCTATAAACCTTCACTTGCAGCTCTTTGGGTAGAATTATGTCTCACTTCTCTTGGGTAGAAAACTACTTTTTTTCCTCTTGTGTAGAAAACTACTCAATCCTATGAAAAGTTGACATTTAATATCTTAAGAAACTGACAAATTGTTTACCAAAGTGGCTGCAACTTTTTTCATTCCTACCAGAAAAGTATGAGAGTTTTAATTTCTCCACGCCTTTGAAAACACTTGTTATTTTCTGTGTTGTGTGTGTTTTTGCCTTTTTGTGGGTATGAATTGGCATTTGTCTTTGAATTTTCTTAAAATTTATGCTGTTGATCCTTTTTGAGGGGCCTACTCACAACTAGTATATATTCTTGGATGAAATGTCTATTCAAATTCTTTGCAATACTTACTTTAAGTTTAGTTATTTGTGGTTTTTTTGCATGGAAAATTCCTTTATATTCATGACACAAGTTATTTACCTCACATGTAATTTACAAACATTGTTTTGATTCTATTAATTTTTGCTTGCTCTTTATCAGTGTAGGTATTAAAAGGTCAAAATATTTTAATTTTGGAATTCTGACCTTTGTTCTTGTATGAGTGATTTTAGTGTTCTGTAAGAAATCATTGCATATTTCAGGGGCTCAAAGAGGTACTACTCTATTTTCTTTTAATGATTTTAAAGTTTTGGTATTTATCTGTATGTTTATTTTCTATTTTTGATTAATTATTGTATTAGGGTTGAACTGAATTCTCCCATCCAAGTACTAACCAGGCCCGAACCTGCTTAGTTTCTGAGATCAGGCATGTTCAGGGTGGCATGGCTATAGACTGAATGGGTTCTGTATTCATCTTTTGTAGATGAATATCCCACTGTCCCAGGGCCCTTTGTGGAAGAGATGATCATTTCTGTACTGAATCATTTTGACACCTTTGTCAAAATTCAATTGATCAAAAATATAGATGTATTTATAGACTCTGGATTCTGTAGCATTGATCAGTATTTCCATCCTACTGCTAGTACCATGCTTTCTAGATTACTGTCCCTTTGTATTCGGTTTTGAAAGTGTCAAATTTTCATCTTCCCATTCATTTCTTTTTAAAATCAATATTGTTTTGGTTCTCCTGGGATCTTTGCATTTACATATGAATTTTAGTGACAGCTTATTCATTTCTCCCAAAAAGTGAGGCTGAGATTTTAATTGTCATGTTTTTGAATCTGTAGATCTACCTAAATCTTTTGACATCTTCACAATATTGAATATTCTAATCCATTAACATGGATTTGTATTCCATAGAATTGTATTGCATTGTATAGATATGCATTTTATTTTTTGTTTGATCCTTTGCATACATGTTATTGTATGGATTGTTTTCTTTCTTTTGTGTTATTATTAGTTGTGCTTTTGCTGTTTCACATAGGAAAACTTTTGTTAGAGTTATTAGAAATTGCCAAATTGTTTTCCAAAGTGGTTGCATTATTTTTCTCCTCCATAACTCCTTTGTGAGAGTGACATTCACTCCACATGTTTGCACTTGTTATTTCCTGTGTTTTTTATTATACCAATTTTTCTGTGTGAAAGTGGTTATTGTCATTTAAATTTGTATTTCCTGTGCATCTTTTCCTGTGTTTTGATCATTCATATATCTGCTTTTCTGAACTGTCTTTTGAAATTTTTGCCCATATATAAACCAGGTTATTTGTGTTCCTCTCAAGTAAAAGTTGTTTTTATATGCTCTGGAATCACATTCATTATCTGTTATATGATTTAAGCTATTTTTCTGGTTAGTTCTTGTCTTTGCTCTTTCTTGATGGAGACTTTTGGAATGCAGTGGTTTTTAAACTTTCTGAAGTGTAGCTCATTTTGTCTCTGCATTTCCATGCAAACGTTAGCATGTCCACTTATTGAAAAACTCTCTCTGACATTTTGGGAATGATGAACTTGAATTTGTAGAACTAATTGGGAATATTGACATGTAAGCCATGTCATGAATCCATGAATCTGGAATGTTATTCCATTTGTTTATATCATCTTTTGTTATTTTGAGTAATATTTTGAAGTTTTCAGTGTACAAGTCTTGCTCACCTGATATTAAAATTTTACAAGCATTTATTCTTTTTTATGCTATACACAATGGTAGTTTTTTCTCAATTTCAGTTTCAGATTATACATTGCTATTATATAAATATGCAGTTAATGTTTTAAAATTTTTAATAGGCTAACTTATACAATATTGCCTATGTTAAATGTATAATTCCATGATTTTTTGTTAATATTAAAGTATACCAAGTTGTGAAACCCTCAGCAAAATCTAACTTTTAGAAATTGTGTCATCACATAGAGAAACCTTGGCCCCATTTGCTGCCACTCTTCCTTTCCACCCCTAACTCAGGACAAACACTAATCTACTTTCCATCTCTATTCATTTACCTTTTCTTGACAATCCTTCTAAAGGGAAATCATGCCATATATGGTCTTTTGTTGCTGCCTTCTTTGACTTACATGATGTGTTTGAGGATCATCAGCCCTGTAATATGTATCACAATGTTGTTTCTTAATATTATTTTGCATGTAAAAAAATACCTTTTGATTATCCATTCACCAGCTGAAGGACATCCTCATTTTTCCACTTTTTGGTTATATGTATCTGAATGTACAAAAAACAACACTCATTTGCTTTTTCCTTTTCTTTCACACCACCACCACAACAATCAACACAGAAGACTTCTGTGACAAAATGTGGGGGGTTCTCCCCATTACCAAGCAAGTGATCAATTTTGCAAAGGACAGTTGGTGCCCTCCAATTCAATTCTGACACCATCTAGCTGGAAATAACGTCAGGTCCCACAAGTTGAGGGCTCAGTCCCCAAGACTGCACCCTCAGATACCAGTCACAAGTCCAGGCTTCTAGAACTTCTGACCAACTGGCTTCAAGTAGGGGTTTCCACAACTCCCTCTTTGAGTTTGATTCATTTAACTTCTCACAGAACTCAGGGAAACATTGGTTTATTATAAAGGTTATCATTAATACAAAGAGTACAGATGAAAAAGTGCATAAGGTGAAGTATGGGGGAAAGGTTTTGAAGCTTCCATGCCTTCCCTGGGGCACCACCTGGTAGGAGCCTTCATGTGTTTATCTATCTGGAAGCTTCCCTGAACCCTGTTTTCTTGGGCCTTTTATGGAGACTTCATCAGATAGGCATGATTGACAACCATGTAGAAATGTGATTGGACCAAAGGGTATAATTAATAGTAATAGGCTGAGTGGGGAAATCCAACAAGGCCTGTCTGTTGATTCTTCTTGGCCTCTCTGTACAGCATTCCTTCCTTCAGCATATGGTGCAGGACCTCTTTTGAAATGGGATTCTTGTGACCTATTAATACAATCAGACAAGATAGGTCAGAGAATTTATTTATGGCCAGCTCTAAGACAGAAAGGTGGTAGATTTTTGTCTTGGGGAGAAAAAGAAATAGGTTAAAAGAAGGCAGGAGAAGGTCAGAGAGAGAGAGATTTCATTTCCTGAGGCCTACTCCTGAGGCCTAAAACACCCCAACATTCTAACAAAAGACTGTAACAAGGGCTATGGGAGTTATGAGCCAGGAACCATGGACAAAAACCTATACTTACATATATATGTGTGTGTGTCTATATATATATATATATATATATATATATATATATATATATATATCATAAATGCTCCTACACACCTTCATTTATAAGTATTAGGTGGACCTATGTTTCACATTTCTTCTGTAGAAACTTAGTTTTGTAATTGCCAAATGCTATGCTAAGTCAATGATTAGCATCTTAAGAAACTGAAAAATTTTTTGTCAAAGTGGCTATAACTGTTTTCATTCTCACCAGAAAGTCTTGAAAACTTCCACTTATAAAAAGGAACAATCTATTGGTGTATACAACAACTTGGATGCATATCCAAAGAATTATGTTCAGTGAAAAAAGAATAATGCCAACAAGTTATTTTCCATAGGTCTCTATTTTTAACATTTTAAAAAGACAAAGTTTCGAAAGTGGAGTATAGTTTAGTGGTTTCCAGGAGTTTGGAATAAGGTGGTAGGACTGGGGGAAGCTTCATTGGGAGGGAGGTGAGTGTGTTTCTGAAAAGGCAAAATAAGGGATATTTGTGGTGATGGTTTTGCTCTGTATCTCTGTTAGTGGATGTATGAATGTACACATGTAAGAAAATTATACAGAATTAAATAGACCTACATACACGCACACACACACAAGAGTACCAGTGAAGCCGTGGATAGTTACTTCCTAATATCCTGGTACTATAATTTTGTTTTGCCTTTTTTTTTTTTTTTCTACGCAGTCTAAACACTATGTTTTGCCTTTTTTTATGGTAAAAAGCATGTAACATAAAATGTGCCATCTTGACCATTTCTAAGTGTATTAGTTAAGTGGTATTAAGTATATTCACATTGTTGTACCACTGATCTCCAGAATTTTTCATCTTGTAAATCTGAAGCTCTGTACCCATTAAACAACTCTTTATTTCCCCTCCCCTTCAGCCCCTTGCAACCACCATTCTACAACTTTCTGTTTCTATGAATTGGACTACTATAGATACCGTTTATAAGTGTAATCATATAGAATTTGTCTTTTTGTGACTGACTTATTTCACTTAGTATAATATCATCAAGGTTCATCTATGTTGTAGCATGTGTCAAAATGTCCTTCCTTTTTAAAGCTGAATAATCCTTCATTGTGTGTATATACAACATTTTATTTATCCATTATTATTATTTTTAGAGACAGAATCTCACTTTGTCTCACTTTGTCAACCAGGCTGGAGTGCAGTGACATGATCATAGTTCACTACAGCTTTGAACTCCTGGATCAAGTGATCGTCTTCTCTCAACCTCCAGAGTAGCTGGGACTATAGGTACATGCTACCACACCTGGCTAATTTTTTTTTTTGTAGAGACAGGATCTCACTTTGTTGCCCAGGCTGGTGGTGAACTCCTGACCTTAAGCAATCCTCCTGCCTTGGCCTCCCAAAGGGCTGGAATTACAGGTGTGAACTACCAAACCTTGCCTTCCATTCATTTTTTGATGGGCACTTGGGTTATTTACACCTCTTGGCTGCCGTGAATAGTGTAGCTATGAATATAGATGTGCAAATATCTCTAAGACCCAGGTCAATTCTTTTGTGTGTATACCTAGAAATGGAATTACTCAATTATGTGGTAGTTCTAATTTTAATTTTTGGAGGAAATGCCGTACTATTTTCCATAGGGGCTGCACCATTTCACAATCCTACCAACAGTACATAAGGGTTCCAGTTTCTCCACATCCTTACCAACATTTGTTGTTTTTCTATGTGTTTGTTTGTTTGTTTGGGTAATGGCCATCCTGAGAGGAGTGAGGTAAATTTCTCCAGCTTTACTGAGGTACAATAGACCAAAAAAATATATATATATACATATATATATATTCAAGGTAGTATGATGTTTTGATGTACATATACATTATAAAATGATTATAAAAATCAAGCTAATTAACACATTCATTAGCACACATAGTTACTTTTTTGTGGTGAGAATACTTAAAACCTATTATACATTATTGATAACTATAGTTACTGTGTTGTACATTAGATCTCTTGAACTTATTCATCTTATAACTGCAAGTGTGTAACTTGTGACCAACATCTACCCATTTTCCCTACCCCTTACTCCTGATAACCATGCTTCTATTCTGCTTCTCTGAGTTCAACTATTAATATTTTAGATCCCACATATAAGTCAGATCATGTAGTATTTGTCTTTCTGTGTCTGCCTTATTTCATTTAGCGTAATATCCCCCAGGCTCATGTTCTATGTTGTCACAAATGGCAAGATTTCCTTCTTTTTAAGGCTGAATGATATTCTATTGTGTGTGTGTATATCCTCTCTCTCTTCATTTTCTTTATCCATTCGTCTGTCAACGGTCTCTTATGTTTATTTCCATATCTTGGCTATTGTGAATAATGCTGCAATGGACATGGGAGTGCAGTAATATCTTCAAAATAGTGGATTTATTTCCTTTAGATAAATGTATACCCAGAAGTTGGATTGCTGGATCATATGGTAGTTCTATTTCTAATTTTTTGAGGGACTTCCATACTGTTTTCCATAATGGCTACATTAATTGACATTCTCACCAAGAGCGTACAAGGGTCTTTTTCTCCCCATCCTCACCAACACTTGTTATTTTTTGATTTTCTGATAATAGGCATTCTAGCAGTTGTGATATATTTCACTGTGGCTTTGATTTGTATTTCACTGATGATTAGTGATGTTGAGCACCTTTTCATATATCTGTTGGCCATTTGTATGTATTCTTTGGGAAAATGTCTGTTCAAGTCCTTTGCCTTGTTTAAAATCAAGTCATTTATTTTTTGGCTATTGAGTTGTAGGAATTTCTTACATATTTTGAATATTAATCTTCTATTGGATATATGATTTGCAAATATTTTTCCACATTCTGTGGGTTGCCTTTTCATTTTGTTAATTATCTCCTTTGCCATACAGCAACTTTTTAGTTTAATGTTGTGCAATTTGTCTATTTTTACTTTTGTTGCCTGAGCTTCTGGTATCATATTTGGGAAATCCTCACCAAATCCAATGTTATGAGCCTTTCCCTGTATGTTCTCGTCTAATGTACTATAGCTTTGCACTATGTTACCATTGGAAGAAAGTAAGTAAAGGGTACATAGGATGTACATGCATGTGAATCTACAGTTACCTCAAAGTAAAACTTTTAGTTAAAATAGTGTAAGCCAACATAAATATTTAGAAATCAACATACCGATTGGTTAAAAAATTAAGGAAAGTTGTAGATCATTGGGATGATAATTTCATTCATTGAGAGAGAGGAAGGGAGAGGGGAAACAGTATTTTACAAAAGAAATAATTTTCAGACAGTATTGGAATTTTCACAGATTGGCCATGTAGTATGTCACACAGGGCTTTGAAATAAATTCCAAATAGTAGATATGTCAATTTTTGTGATCACAATTATTTGAAAACTGGACATTTCAAAAAAAGAGCAAAACACAATCTATTGGCCTAGTAATTAGAGGAGAAATACAGTCTTGTAATTTAGTTTTGGGTTAAAAATACCATTAAGACTGTAACTCTAGAAAAAAATTTTTAATGAGTGGCAGTTAATATTTTACATATAAAAACAAGGTGGATCTCAAAGAAAAATTTAGTGTCCTGTTATTACCTGGGAAGTAGCCCATATGCAATAGTTCCATAGACAAACACATACTTGGCTAGCTTTATCAGATGGCTCATAGAACCAAAAGATTAACAGACCAAGGTAAGTTACTCAAATCACATTTTAGTAAATCCATTTAAAATATAACAGAGTTAACAGTAAGAGAGAGAGGAGATAGCTTAACATCCTT
The DNA here is from genome assembly GCF_040939455.1 of Microcebus murinus. Taxonomy (NCBI): domain Eukaryota; kingdom Metazoa; phylum Chordata; class Mammalia; order Primates; family Cheirogaleidae; genus Microcebus; species Microcebus murinus. The sequence goes on from NC_134136.1 coordinate 102,071,319, forward strand.
AGGGTATGAAATGGGGGTGGAAAAACTGTTTTCCACCTTCAGGTGCTGCATAATCATGGTTTATGTGGTGTTCATATGCCTTTCTCTACCTCTACTGCATCAGCCTCCCCTGAAAGTTGGTTATGTGAACAATAATTGAGTTTTGACTAAGTGAATCAAAAGAAATTTTCTGTGCCAAATACATGCTTGCAGTATTGGAGGTATGCAGGGGCAAATACATATGCCTGGTCAATAGCTGAAGCTTACCAGTTAGCCCCATGAAGAGATATGGTATCTCTCTGCTATGATCTCTCTCTCTCTCTTTTTCTGTGTGTGTGTGTGTGTGTGTGTGTGTGTGTGTGTGTGTGTGTGAGGGGGGTGGTATGTGTGTGTTGTTTAAGCAGATGTCATGTGGAGCCAGAATGGGACCATATTGAGTATCACTCATGGGTGATTGATTTAGAGATGACACAAACATCAATCTAAATTTGGCATGATTATGATTTTGCCTTTCCATCCCGTTCTATCTATAAGGAACCTTGTTGTTTCCATCATATATTCCATATTTATATGTTTTACCAGTGATAGGAGCTCAGCTGAGCTAGGAGAGTACTGAGCAAATGAGGTGTTCAATTAGGTGTGTCTGAGTAGTCAATTAGAGCAACAAGCCAAATAATTAAGTTTTTTTGAGATATAGAAAATTAATTTAATGTGGTATTGTCTCCACTCTCTCATAGGTATGTGGATTTTTCTTTCTTTTCTTTTTCCATTTCAATGAATTAAATGGGTACAAGTGGTTTTGTTACATGGGTGAATTGTATAATGCTGAAGTCAGAGCTTTTAGTGTACTCGTCACCAAAATAGTGTACATTGTACCCAGAGTTAAGCCTTTAATCACTTGGGTGGCATAAACAAGAAGCTAAACCTGGAGAAGTCATTGGCTCTCCCTCTTCCATTTCTCCCCGTGGAACAGCGCACCCATCAAAGGTCAAGTGGATCAGAGCAAACATGGGGGTTGTCTCACCATTGAGGGAGCCCGGGACAAAGTGCTCTAGCAGTGTTATAAACCCTGGTATGGGGTTGAGAGGAAGAAAGAAGGAAGGGTTAGGATTGGGAAAGTACTGAGTCAGAGTGGGAAATAGAGTCTTCAAGATTTCCCCCTCTTTACCCCTATGAGGAGGCCTTGGCAGAGGTGCCTTTTTTTTTTTTTTTTTTTTTTTGAGACAGAGTCTCACTCTGTTGCCCTGGCTAGAGTGCTGTGGCATCAGCCTAGCTCACAGCAACCTCACACTCCTGGGCTCAAGCAATCCTACTGCCTCAGTCTCCCAAGTAGCTGGGACTACAAGCATGAGTCACCATGCCTGGCTAAATTTTTTTCTATATATATTAGTTGGCCAATTAATTTCTTTCTATTTATAGTAGAGACGGGGTCTCGCTCTTGCTCAGGCTGGTTTCAAACTCCTGATCTCTAGCAATCCACCTGCCTCAGCCTCCCAGAGTGCTAGGATTACAGGTGTGAGCCACCACGACCGGCCCAGAGGTGCCTTAAGAAGATTTCTGCCCAAGGTCTTAGGTAAAGACATTTTGGGATGAAGGCACCTGGGCTAGGAATGTAAATATATGAAAGAGCATGGCCTGCCAGGGCAGCCTGAATGTAGACTGCACCTTCAGAGACTGCAATGTGTTGGTTGTGCACCAAGTCTGGTGTGGGGAGGGAGGCTTTTCCCTGCGAGGCCTGTCAGGTAAAACCTTTACAATGGCCTGTGGTCAGGCCTGAAGTATCACACGTAGATTTTTTTTTTATTATTTTTTTTGAGACAGTCTCACTTTGTTGCCCAGGCTAGAGTGAGTGCTGTGGCGTCAGCCTAGCTCACAGCAACCTCAAACTCCTGAGCTCAAGCGATCCTCCTGCCTCAGCCTCCTGAGTAGCTGGGACTACAGGCATGCACCACCATGCCCGGCTAATTTTTTTTTTGTATATATTTTTAGTTGTCCAATTAATTTCTTTCTATTTATAGTAGAGACAGGGTCTCGCTCTTGTTCAGGCTGGTTTTGAACTCCTGACCTCGAGCAATCCACCCACCTCGGCCTCCAGAGTGCTAGGATTACAGACGTGAGCTACCACGCCCGGTCCACTCGTAGATTTTTAACCAAGACTCCTCAACCAGTCACTAAGTTAATATGTAAATTTAACATATCTCAGGAAATTTGCTTATGGCTTATAAGATACTTTCTTACTTATTAGTTCTTAACATATCCCGTGATTTCACCTAATTTCATAAGCTACTTACTTAACTTACTATCTATGCTCAAAACTTTATACGTTTCATCTATACCAGTTGTTTTATTGCCCTCTATAGCAGAATTGAATGTTCTCAAACAATACAGAGAACTCACATGCCAATGTATTTATTTTCTACATTTTTTTTCTTGGAATGATGATCAAGGAAGATAGAGGAAATTTAACTGTAGATACAGGGGAAAGGCTGATATAGTAACTCATTGTCATCAAAGTATCAGTTTTCTTTTATCTTCTTGGTTCATCATCCTGATGGAGGGAGTTTTGTGTTTCTGATTTTGAGATAGATACTGTACTTCCAAACATTCTGTTTTCTAGGCAGGAGTAAGAAGACAGGAGAAAGAAGAGAATGGTGCCCATATCAGGAAAGCAAATATTTTCTAAAACGTCCTCATCTTCTGTTTCATTAGTCAGAAAAGTCCCTGTCTGACATTCTGTGCTGGAGTGTCTGTTCAAGCCTTTGTCAATTTTCTTATTGGATTTTCATTTCTTGCTGTTGAGTTTAGAGAGTTCTTTATATGTTTTTGATATAAGTCCTAGTTAGAAATGTGATTTCCCAATATTTTTCCCAGTCTGAGGCTTGTCTTTTAATCTGCTTAGCAAGGTATTCTGCAGAGGAGAAAAATTTTTTAATTTGGTGATACCCAATTTATCAAATTTTTTGTTTTTATGGATTATACTTGCTTTGGGTGTCATGTTTAAGAACTCTTTGCCTAACTCTATCTAGGTCATGAAGATTTTTTCCCTATGTTCTCTTTATTTTTATTTTTGATACAGAGTCTTGCTCATGCTCTGTTGCCTAGGCTGGAGTGTAGTGACATGATCATAGCTCATTGTAACCTGAATTCTTAGGCTCAAGGGATCCTTCTGCCTCAGCCTGCCAAGTAGCTAGGACCACAGGCATGCACCACCATGCCAGGCCAATTTTAAAAGTTTTATAGAGATGGGGTCTTGCTACGTTGCCCAGGCTAATCTCAAACTCCTAGCCTCAAGTGATCTTCCTGCCTTGGCCCCTCCCAAACTGCTGGGATTATAAGCATGAACCACTGTATCAAGCCTATGTTCTCTTCTAAAAATCTTATAATAGTTTTACATTGTGCATTTAAGTATGTGATCCGTTTTGAGTTAATTTTTATACAAAATCTGAGGTTTAGAAAAATCAGATGGTGATATTTGTAGATTGTTTTGTTCTCTCTTCTGTTACATGGATCTCTCTGTCAATACCACACTATAGCTATGTAACAAGTCTTAAAATCTGGGAGTAAAGATTCCTCCAACTTTCTTTTTACTTTTTAAAAATTGTCTTAGCTATTCTAGTTCACTTTAGCTTATCTATTTAGCACCAGTAAATATGTATTTGCAGATTATCTGTACTGTCATTGTATAAGATTAAATACATGTGTAGACTCTCCATTCCTGGTTTTAATAAAAGATCACACTAAACATATAAAAAAGAGATAGAAAATATTATGTACTTTCTTTAGATTTTAAGGTTATTCAGAAACAAATTAAAATTTTATGACTGCATTTTCTTGCCCATTGTATGAGACATGAGGAAACATAGACCCAGTGATTGATTGCACTTCTGAATTTGAATTTTCTGGCATCACCAGGCAAGTTGCAGAAATTAGTGTGCAACATTCATTACATTGTGTTGTATCGGGAAAAATTGCAACATAGAAATGCATGTAAATCAAATGCAAATTAATACTAGTCAATAAAATATTTTTAACCTAAACTAATCTGACCCCAATTCCAGCATTTTAGGCACCAGGATTGTAGTGGAAACTTACTTATCTTGGGGTAAGAAAACCTATGTTTAAACCCAATATCTGATAATGACAAACTCTGTGATTTTAGGCATATCTCCTAACTCTTCCCATATTCAGATTTCTCTTCTATACAAATTACATAATCACTGACTCATAAAGTCATAAATAATATGGTGTGCATGTTATTCATGAAAATGCCCAGCAAATAGTAGGGCATGTGTACTTATTGCTTTTCTGAAGAGCCTTAAGTACATGGGCCAATGAGTCCATGGAAACCAGATGAGGGGGACATTTGAGGGAGAAGTGGATAGAAGTTCTTTTGGGATGCTGTCTCATCACCCAAAATGTTTACCGCACCCCCCATATTCCATATTTATCAGTGAAAAGAACTACGCATGGAGTGGATATAGCGAGGAATGAAGAATTGGACTGACTCATGGAGGCAAACAATTTATCAGATTTCAAGCTGAATATTTAGAATGAAATAGGCCAAAAACTGTCATATACATGTGAATATCAATAAAACCAGTCCCTAGGTGGAAGGACATCTTTCTCACGAATCACTACCAAATTTCATAAGCCTTTCTCTTTACACCTGAATGTACTGTCTACTCCCCAACTTTATTCCCTGTACTTACTTTGACCCCCATTTTGTTTCAGTTTATGGGCAGAACTTGTCACTTGTTCAATGATTTTTTGTATCTTTGCTTGACATAAATTAGGCTTTTGGCCGGGCACGGTGGGTCACACCTATAATCCTAGCACTCTGGAAAGCAGAAGCGGGAGGATCGCTCAAGGTCAGGAGCTCGTGATCAGCCTGAGCAACAGTGAGACCCCATCTCTATTAAAAATAGAAAGAAATTATCCTGACAAATAAAAATATATAGAGAAAAAATTAGCCGGGCATGGTGGCGCATGCCTGTAGTCCCAGCTATTTGGAGGCTAAGGCAGAAAGATTGCTTGAGCCCAGGAGTTTGAGGTTGCTGTGAGCTAGGCTGATGCCAAGGCACTCTAGCCCAGGTGACAGAGTGAGACTCTTTGTCAAAAAAAAGGAGGCTTTTACCTCTGCCCAGTGTTACTCCTGACATCAACATTTATATTCTCACTGATATTAAAACATCCCTTCTTCTGTTCTAAATTATTCTCTTTTTCCTTTCTCCCAATTCTTTGATCACAGAGCAAATGATAATCCTAAAGTAATAAAACTTATAAAATACCAAATGATTACTATTTGTGCAGGCTAAACACCTTATATGTAAGATCTCTTTTAAATATATGATGTACAGGCATTAGTACTCTTGCTTTACAAATGAAAAAACAACTAGTAAGTAGTGGTTGACCCTGGCCTTGAACTCATATATGTATGACTTCAAAGCTTTTTGTCTCATCTAATACAGAATATATAATATAAACTGTTGCCTAAATAACTTGGCATTGATATGGGAATTTTCCAAAATATTAGCTTGTAATTCTTATTCACTCTTACTTTTTTACAATAATTTATGTCTTTTCTTTACTATTGATTGAAAAGTATTTTTATAAGAAAATCATATCTACTTATTGATTTCAGCTTATGAGAAGCTATTCATTATTATTCATTTTTCATTGCAATACATAGGTATGTCATCATGTAATCATATTGGACATATTTATCATTTGGTCACACACTAATATGGCAGGCAGCTTCTGGTGTAGCTCCCTGTGATGCTTGTTTACTGGTATTCATGTCCTTGTGTAGTTTCCTCCCCTCTATTATGGGTTGGATCTAGTGACTTTCTTTTAATGAATAGAATATGGCAGGCGTCCTCAAGCTACGGCCTGTGGGCCACATGCGGGTGTTTTGCCCGTTTGTTTTTTTACTTCAAAGATTTTTACTTTTTTTACTTCAATGAGATATGTGCAGTGTGCATAGGAATTTGTTCATAGTTTTTTTTAAAACTATAGTCTGGCCCTCCAATGGTCTGAGAGACAGTGAACTGGCTCCCTGTTTAAAAAGTTTGAGGACCCCTGAAATATGCAAAAGTGGTGGGATATCACGTGTGATTAGGTTACAAAAGACTGCCTTCCATCTTACTGCAACTCTTTTTTGCTGGTACTTTCTTTTGCCCTCTCACTTGATGATAAAGTAAGCTGCCATGTTGTAAGATGCTCTAAAGAGAGGTCCCATATGTCAAGGAAACAAGGGAGACCGCTGGCCAACAGCTCATGAAGAACTAAAGCTTTGATTTCATAGCCCACAAAGAGCTTAATCCTGATGACTGCAGCTTTGAGAGAGATCTAAAGCCAGAGGATCCAGTTAAGTCATGTTTGGTTTTGTGACTCATAGTAACTGTGAGATAATGTGTGTTATTGGTTTAACCATTAAGATTTGGGCTAATTTGTTACACAGCAATAAGTAACTTTAATAAGTCCTTCATGCTTTTTAAACTGCTGTATTCTGGTGGTATTCTCTGGCCTGGAGCTTGCATTGAAGTGAAATGTGCGTTTAAAGCAATCATCAAATAAATGAGGCTAAGGCCTCAAATAACCTTGGTAATTCAGAGGAAAATATAGGTTAGCTCAATCTTTCTTTGCTCTTAGTCTATCAATATTTGAACAGAGCAATGAGAAAAAATTTGTTTATCATGGAAGACAAAGAAAAATGTCATCACAGATTTACAAACCAGTGAAAAAACTTTCATTCTCACTTCAAATCTTTGTCAAGAATGAGAACATACCCATGTTAAGATATTTACGGAGTGAAAATTGAGAGTTTCACACAACTCTCCACTCCAAAACAACTTTGTATACTCTATGGCCTATGAAAAGATAAGTGTGTGGAGATTTTTTTGTTTTTGTTTTTGCAATGAAGATTTAAAAAAATATATTGCATTAGTATTAGTTTCTTAGGGCTGCTGTAGGAAAGTACCACAAACTTGATAGCTTAAAATAAGAGAAATTTGTTGTCTTACAATTCTGGAGGCCAGATGTTGGAAATCAAGGTGTTAGCCAGGCCATGCTGCATTTGAAACCTCTTGGGGGAGGATTCTTCCTTTCCTCTTCCAGTTTCTGGTAGCCTTAGGTGTTCCTTGGCTTGTGACAGCATAACTCCAATATCTGCTTCCGTCTTCACATGGCTATCTTTTCTCATATGTCTGTGTCTTCGGATAGTATTCTCCTTTGTGTGTGTGTGTGTGTGTGTGTGTCCAAATTTCCCTCTTTTTACAAGTACACTAGTCATATTGGATTAAGGCCCACCCTAATGACCTTGTCTTCACTTGATTACCTCTACAAAAACTTTATTTCCAAATAAGGACACATTCAAAGGTGCCTAGGGTTAGGACTTCAACATATCTTTTGGGGGGACACAATTCAACATATGACAAATAGCATTTCTTCCTTTGTCTTATAAGGCCTTTTTTTAAAAACATCTATCTTTGGCTCTGCTACATCATTCAACTTTTTCTATGCCAATCAAAGGAATTATACTTTCTATCATCCCACACTTTTCTGCAATGTAATTGTCTACTATCCTATTTTACTTATAATATTCTAATTGTTTTACCCTTCAAGAGATTATAATCAATGTTGTAGCAGTGTTTCTTTATATAATTCAATAAAATAACAGTTATCTCTATTAAAAGAAGCATTTAAAAAATTCTTATCTGTTAAATCAGAATATTTTTTCCTTTGTTATACCTCGCCTTAAAAAAACAGACGACATTCTGAAATTTATTCTAATTTTAGGGGTTCCTGGTGTTGCAAATTCTTTATCACAAATTATGTTAATATAAATTTGTTAGAATATTAGCCAGATATTTTCTTGTCATCTACAGGTTTATTAGTATGGTATTCCCAATTGAGGGTGAGAATAAACTGATATTAACCCAAAGGAGCAAACTATAAAAGTATTATATATCCATTCATTAAATATATATTATTTACATATAGTGTTATAGTCACTGAATTCATTAGCAGTAGCATTATTAATTGAAAGATTATTGACTTTAGAGTCAGACAAACTTGGATTTCAATATTTGCTTCATCACATGCTAATAATTCTTCTAAATATCCGTTTCTTTCATTTATGAAATGGGATAACAAGAGTGCTTATAGAGTTATTTTGAAAATTAAACCTGATTATATTGCTATAAAACTCTTGATAAAATTGATAAAATGTTCTTGATTCCTAGCAATTATATTTAATAAAGTTCAGATTATTAGAAAACAACTCAGAGCTTCTAATTTTCCTATGTAAAATGAATATAATGTCTCCATTGGTAAATATATGGCACAGTATATGCCCTTAATGTATGCGGGGCTCCTCCACCATAGGTATTGTAAGATACAAAGATAGATGGCAGTTACTCTTAATTTTTGCAATATGTAAGTTCATGAGAGCATTTTACTAGGTTTGTTCTCATTCATTATTCCATTTGCACACCTAAAATAACATTATATGTGTAATATAATTTAAATAACATTGTGAGATATGTAAGACTCAGCACACCAATAAGAGATTGAAGCTCCAAGGGGTTAACTAATTTTCTCATCATAAAAACTGCCCTTGAGTTGCAGAGCTAGGATGCAAATACGGATCTGTGTAAGTCTAACAATTTTGATCCAGTGCTAAATTTACATGCTTAGGGTATGGGAGAGGGAGCAGAGGCTTTTAAAGTAAAACCAAAAGTAAAGCAAGACAAGCAGAAGAAAACTACAACCAAACAGGAAAGACAAAAGTACACATTGAATATGAAGTAACTCAATGAAATAAATGTGTTCAGCGTCCACACTGCTCAACTAGAGGGAGTGATCTAAGTTAGAATTAACAATCAAACTCATGAGATTCATTAGACTTTACCCAGCATCACATTTACTTAGTTTTGAGAAGACATACAGACAGGCAGCAACACAGCATGCATAGCAATGACATAATAGTGATCTTGTGATTTGTAAGCACAAGTCTCCATGCCCCAGTCACTCCATCCTTAAAACAAGGGTGCACTCGAATGTTTATAGCAGCACAATTCATAATTGCAAGGCTGTGGAAACAGCCCAAGTGCCCATCAATCCAAGAATGGATTAATAAAATGTGGTATATGTATACCATGGAGTACTATTCAGCTCTAAGAAACAATGGTGATATAGCACATCTTATATTTTCCTGGTTAGAGCTGGAACCCATACTACTAAGTGAAGTATCCCAAGAATGGAAAAACAAGCACCAGATATATTCTTCAGCAAACTGGTATTAACTGAGTAGCACCTAAGTGGACACATAGGTACTACAGTAATAGGGTATTGGGCAGGTGGGATGGGGGAGGGGGGAGGGTTTATACATACATAATGAGTGAGATGTGCACCATCTGGGGGATGGTCATGATGGAGACTCAGACTTTTGGGGGGAGGGGGGGAAATGGGCATTTATTGAAACCTTAAAATCTGTACCCCCATAATATGCCGAAAAAAAAAAAAAAACAACAAGGGTGATCACACTCGATGAAATTGGACTGACACAGACCACTTCTGTTCTAGAAACTAAGTGGCTCTGAAATCTCTTTTACTTTTATACCTTGCTAGCCACATAGCTCCTTTGGGTACAAAAATAGTATCTATTCTCTGTTGCAACTGCATCTCATCAATACTAATTACTCATTACTTGATAAACCACCTTGATAATGAGATGTAGGTGCTTGTTCTAGTTCACAGTACTAAGGAGAACTTTCTAGAATCCCATATGCATGCATAAATTCCTTGAGTTAAGGTTGCAAGGAAGATTGGACTAGGTTCAAATCCTCAGACATCTTTGGATAGAGGACAGAGGATAGAGGATAGAAGATAGAAGATAGAGGATGGTCACAAAACCCACTGTTATATTAGGAATAGTTTTGCCAATACAATAATAGTTTGCAAGGTTTTTTTTTCCTTTCAGGTATCAGATGGTAGTTACAACATTCTGCCATTAGTAACAGTGGCTTTTCACTGGCCCTCAGAGGGCCAGAGTGGAGACATACAGCGTATATGAGAAACTCAGAAACTGTGGGATTTGAAACATCTCCCCGAACCCTGAGATTTCAACACTATGACATGCACCTCTACCATGGATTTCCTTCCCTCCCTTGGTTGAATATAACTGAAATGAAGTTCAGCTTTTGACTTGGTATCCATGATTAATTTGTAAGGATTTGTATAAAGCTGCAGCCTGTTAAAAAACTCTCTTTCAACCCTGAGCATAGATATTACTGTAAATCTGGGATATGAGAACATTTGTCAGCCAATTTGACATTTCCTGACTTACAAATAGAGACTCTAATTCTATAGGACATATTCTTGTAAATGAAAATTTTAAAAAAATAGAAAAGCAATTACAGGTTGTCTAATGAATATTGTATTTAAAAAAATTAAAGTTTGCATTTATGCCATTTCTGTGAATTTTCACTGACTTCTCCCCATTCTATGTGAGTACAGTTATAAACTTGTCACCGAAATTGAGAATCAAATAAATCACCATGATATGCTCTACTCTTTTCTTCTTTTGCTTACAATCAAATGTGTTAGTAAAGGGGAAAAGATGAAGACTTGGCTTTAATTGTAGTTTTGAACATTAACGAAGAGAGTTTGTACAACATAATAGAGCACGAAGAAAATGAATTGTATGTACATACAATATACAATGGATGTATTTACTATTTATGGAAGTCATAATAATATCTATAAATAAAAGATTTTTTCAGTTAACACAGAAAAGGAAACAATGGTTCAAAAAATAAGATGCTCTCTTTTTTCTTTCTTTTAATTCCCCAGGCAAAGCCTGTTTAATTAAAGATATTTATTACAATTTGATCAAAAAGTCCAAATTCTATGTGTCCTACATCTAGCTACTAGAGTATTCTCTGTCATAGGCCTCATGGGTCTGAAGATTTTGACTTGTTAATGAAGTCATCAAAGGAATAGGCTAAGTCTTTTAGTTAAAACTGTTTGTTCCAAGATGCTCTGCAAAATATGCTTTAGGCTTTTCCAAGGCAACTCTTTCATTTTTTCCCCCTCTTAACTTAAAACTAAAGCCTCCTTGTCATGCTTAATTAAACATCTGAATCGAATTAATTATTTTGTAACCAGAGTGGTGTGTAGGATGTAAATTTCAAATTTAGCATGGGGCATTAATTGAAGAGGCAGATTGTTCTTTATGAAATATGATTATCTTTCTTTTGCTTTCAAAAATATATTATATAGAAACTGGGAATGAGCATGAAAATTTCCCAGACTCACAGGATAAAAAAGAGGGATGCTTTAACATGCTTAACAAAGAGGAATATATTATCTTCTTGGACTTCAAGGAACTGTATTGCCATATATATTTATACTTTTGTGAAATTAGGAAGGATTTTTCTGCTCTTTGTCAATCATCTTGTGGCTTCCATGTAAGCTATATACATATTTATATAAGGAAATGCCTGATGAATCCATCCTACTGATTCTTATTATCTTAGAACATCAAGAATGATTATTGTTAAAGAAAGTCTAATTTTGAAAAATGACATCCATCTGCTCAGTATTTTATTGGCTTGCTGACAAGTTACTTTAAGATAATCTGGGTCAGGGCCTGATACTTTGCACTGGAAAGGAAATTATGCAAATGGTAACTGATTCATAGAATGTTACACTTTGAGATTACTAGCTCTTTTAGTTTTACAGGAGGAGCAGATGTCAAAAGTAATATGTACTCTCTGTCCTTAAATTGATTTTCCATAGTATCATCACAAGCAGGGTTTTTGCATCCTAATAGAGAAGATAATATTTAAAAGATTCAACTACTAAAAACCTAACAGATCTTGTAATAAACAAGAGTAGCAAATATATGCAGAAGCTGGGCTCCAAAGCTGTACAAGTTTCTGCTTGTGTCATGTAGAGTACTGTACCATACAGTTTTCAAATGTCAATTACTGTCATTTTACATTAAAGATAAAGCTTGCAAATGAAGTCTTAATCGCTTTATTGTTGACAGCTTGTGAAGGGAAAGCTATGCAATTTAACCACCTTAAATAATTCCCAGAGCAGTTTCCCTTTGCAAAGGTAAATTGATTTAATTCTCTTATCCTTGGAATCACCAGAATCTCCCTTATACACAGATTGAAATTTTTCATGTGTGCATTCAAACAGCTGCTCATATTTTCAAGCATAAGTGAAATAGAAGTTTTACTCTGTATAAAATCTTAGTTATTACATATGAAATATTTTTAGTAAATTGAATAAAATAGAATAATTGCATGCTTTAATAAATTAAGAGAAATATGAATTTACCAATGCTTTAAAAAATATAATGTGTTATGATAACAAAGCATTTCTAAACATAAACTATGTGTTCCAGGGCCTTCTATTCAAGATGTGAACTGGAGAATAAGTTCTAGCTCTGCTACTTGATTGCTTAGTTACTTGAGATGAGTCATTTATAAATTTTGTAAAATTGTAAAATGTAAAAATGGTGATTATTTTACTTGTCCAAACTGTATAATAGGCAGCTTATGTGGATTAAAATTGAGACAATGAATATGAAAACTATTTGCCAACTGTGAAGTGAACACAAGAGTAAGGTTAAAAATTGATAGCATTTCTATATACCAATAGTGAGTTATCTGAAAAAGAAATCAACAAAGCAATTTCCTTTACAATAGCTACAAAAAATATACTTAGGTATAAACTTAACCAAGGAGGTGAAAGATCTCTGCAATGAAAATTATAAAACATTGATGAAAGAAATTGAAGAGAACACAAATAAATGAAAAGATATCCTGTATTCATGAATTGGAAGAATTAATATTATTAAAATGTCCATACACATTTCTCAAAAGATGTACAAATGGCCAACAGATATATATATATATAAAATAACATTACTAATCATCAGAAAAATGCAAATCAAAACTACAATGAGATAGCACCTCACCCCACTCAGAATGACTATTATCAAAAAGACAAAAAATAACAAATTCAGATATGGAGAAAGGGGAACTCTTGTACACTGTTGGTGGGAATGTAAATTAGTACAGCCATCATGGAAAACAGTATGGAGGTTCCTCAAAGAATTAAAAATAGAACTACCATTTGATCCAGCAAATAGTAGTATGATACATATCCAATGGTACATATCCAAAGGAAATGAAATTAATATGTTGAAGAGATATCTGTACTCTCATGTTCATTGTAGCACTATTCACAATAATCAAGATACGGAGTCAACATAAATGCGTGTCTACAGATGAGTTAATAAAGAAAATGTGGTATCAATACACAGAATGGAATACTATTCAGCATAAAACAGAATGAAATCCTGTCATTGATGGTGACACAGATAACCTTGGAGGACATTATGTTAAGTGTAATAGGCCACATACACAAAGACAAATACCACATGATTTCACTCATATGTGGAATTTAAAACAGTTGATTTCATAGAAATCGAGAGCAGAATAATGGATACCAGAGTCTGGGGAGGGTAGCGGGGAGAAGGGGAATGGGATAGGTTGGTCAATGGGTACAAAATTTTAGGTAGACAGGAAGAATAAGTTCTGGTGTTTGATTACACAGTAGGGTGACCATAACAAATGGCAATATAGTGTATATTTCAAGATAGCTAGAAGAGAAGATTTTGAATGTTGTCACCACAAAGAAATGATAAATGTTTAAAGTGATGGATGTGGTAATTACCCTGATGTGATCATTACTGTATCCCATAGATAAGTGAAATTATTGTGTCAACTATGAATAAAAAATTAATGAAAAAGGCTGTGTGAATAACTTTTTATTTATGATGCTATCATTATATACTTTTATTATAATATTAAAATTTTTAAACCAAATTGTCAACTGTAAGACATATTAAAATATGGATAAATTATATGAAAGATAATGTTCCTGTGTTTGTATAAAATTCAGTTTTTAAAATATACCATTCTTTCCATTTACTTAATATTTCTCTATTTTATATGTTTTGTTATATTCACATGGAAAATTCTATCACTATAGGATAATAAAACAAATGTTTGAAGGTAAAAGTTTAAGCAGATTGACCATTATTTTTCCAAAAGAAAAATCAATTTATTTCACTCAGTATTTTTTTTAACTTCCTAATAATATTTTTTAAAAGAGACAACTTGATTTCAAGGCCTAATTTTGGGAGGAGATGAAAGACATGGAACATGAATATTAAATCCTAATATTCATTATTTAGTAGGTTTATATTTAGAATTACATTGAGAGATTTAAAAAGCTGTAGAGAGCATTAATGTAATCAATGGCAAGTTCAGAACTAAATGATTCCTGTCAAATAATATTAGTGCATTTCACAAGTTTCATAAATGCTTATATTAAGATATGAATTGCTTTAACTCTTATCTTTGATCAAATGTCTTCTGTTTTTAATTAATACTGCTGTGTAATGCCTTTTAAGTTGAAAGAATGAATCATTTCTTCAAATGAAAGAGTCCAAAGCATCAGTAAAATAGAAAGGTCCATTTCTGCCCTTGCAAGCGTGTGATCAGTTGTATATAACAACAGCATTATCTGTTAAATAATAAAGAAATACCTCTCATCCTGATAAAGTTAGATGGTGAGGAATTGTGTCAATTGCTGAATATATCTGTCTATTGCTATTGATCTAAATTCAGAGCTAGAGGTGTCAAGAATTGTAAGCCATCCTCTTCCCAGGAATCTCTGGAGAAAAATGTGAATTTAATCCAATTAGGTTTTATTCTCAAAGGATGAGAACTTTCTGGCTGATATGTGCATTTTTAAGAATATATAGGATTTGTCAGGAGAAATATAAAATTATCACTCCCCTTGGGCAAAAAGAAAACAGAATTTATTTCCATATGAATATTTTCACAATACCTTTTAATAATTGGCAGTGTAAGTTTAAATTTACAACAGATAAATTCAAGTCTTTCATTATAATGTAAAAACAATAATTGTAAACTTAATTTTATCCAGCTTATTCTTATACATACACATAAATTTATTAAACAAAGATTTAAAATGAACTAAATACATGCCTTTCCATAATCCTTGGATAGCCTTCACCACAATGTGATATTGAGTGGACGTGCTGCCCATATTTTTGCCTTATTTCCAAGTTTCAAATAATTTTTCTGCCACCAGAATTCTTTCAAAAAAGGTCTTCTAAAATAAAGTTGGATGTACTGTATAAGGAAAAACTCTACTGTATCTTTTAAGAAGTTACCACATTCAACTTCAATTTTCAGTCCTCTGCTTTGCCATACGTCTGCAGAAACAGCTTATGGTTTTGCACATCTCTATCTCTTCCAAGCTATTTCATTCTCTGTTGCTTACTCTGAAGTCCTGAAGTTAAGCTTTAATCTCCATAAAACATTTCAACAGAAGATAAAAGAAGGAACACTTCAACGGTTACACAGAAAACTATGGAGAACACAGCGAAATACTGGGATATAGGGTTTCTCTATTAAGTTAAAGATTGATGTTTCGGGGTTTTGTGAATATAGTCACAGTATACATCATGAAGACATTTATATATAAATTCAAAATTGTTGTCATCTCACAATTATCTCATAATGAAAAACAAATATCTTATTTTCCCACTTTTCACGAAAACCTCTACAAGTAAAATTTCAGAATTGAAAAATGCATCTTTATTTATTAGAATGAAAAAGGCCGATATATATAAAACATTATATTTGCCCTTTTTTGATAAATGAAATGGAATAATGTTGCTACTGATACATGCAAGATAACAGATTTCGGGAAATCTCTTTGGAAAGAAAAGACATGGTTTGCTGAAAGGGGGCCATCTCTTTGGAAAATATTTTTTGCAAATTTTCCAAATAATGGTTCTCCTCACTGAATAAATATTTCAGAAGCATTAATGTTCAGAATGAAGCTGTCCTCCCACCTCAGCCTCCTGAGTAGCTGGTGAGCCACTGTGCTTGGCTCTGGAAGCCAGTATGTATTTTTGTATGTGTATATGTGTACGTGTGTGTTTTGTTTTTTCTTGTTTCATTTTGTCATACTTCATCGCTCTTTCAGTTCTTGCTATAATTTTTTATTGTGGAAAAAAGCCACATGAGATCTACCCTCTTAACAAATTTATAAGTGTACATCAGAGTATTGTTAACTATAAGCAAATGTTGTATAGCAAACTTCTAGAACTTTCTCATCTTTTTTTTTTGAGACAGAGTCTCACTCTGTTGCCCCAGCTAGAGTGAGTGCCGTGGCATCAGCCTAGCTCACAGCAACCGCAAACTTCTAGAACTTTCTCATCTTTTTTTTTTGAGACAGAGTCTCACTCTGTTGCCCCAGCTAGAGTGAGTGCCGTGGCATCAGCCTAGCTCACAGCAACCTCAAACTCCTGGATTCAAGTGATCCTTCTGCCTCAGCCTCCCAAGTAGCTGGGACTACAGGCATGCACCACCATGCCCGGCTAATTTTTTCTATATTTTTAGCTGTCGAAGTAATTTCTTTCTATTTTTAGTAGAGATGGGGTCTTGTCTAACTCCTGACCTTGAGCGATCTGCCCGCCTCAGCCTCCCAGAGTGCTAGAGGATTGCAGGTGTGAGCCACCATGCGCAGCCAAGAACTTTCTCATCTTGAATAACTGACATTTTATAGCCATTGAAAAGCCATTCCCCATTTCCCCAACTCCCACACCCTAACAACCTTTATTCTCCTCTCTGATTCTATGAATCTGACTACTCTAGATATCTCGTATAAGTGGAATCGTACAGTATTTTTTCCTTCTGTGATTGATTTATTTCACTTACCATAATGTTCTCAAAGCTCATCCATGTTGTAACACGTGACAGAATTTTCTTCTTTTTAAGGCTGAATAATATTCCATTGTATGCATCTACCACATTTTCTTTACCTATTCATTTATCAATGGATTCTTAAGTTGTTTCTACCTCTTGGCTATTGTGAAAAATGCTGCAGTGAACTTCACAGAGCAGATATCTCTTTGAGATACTGATTTTAATTCTTTTGAATAAATACCTGGAAGTAGGGTTTCTGAGTTATATTGTAGTTCTGCTATTTTTAATCTTTTGAGGAGCCCCATACTTTTCTCCCTAGTGGCCATACCATTGTACTTTCCCACAAAAAATGCAAAGAGTTTCCTTTTCTCCTTACTCACCAACACTTGTTATCTTTTTTTAAATAATTGACATACTAACAGGTCTGAGGTGATATCTGATTGGTGTTTTGATTTTTTTTTTTTTTTTTTTTTGAGACTCACTCTGTTGCCTGGGCTAGAGTGAGTGCCGTGGCATCAGCCTAGCTCACAGCAACCTCAAACTCCTGGGCTCAAGCAATCCTTCTGCCTCAGCCTCCCGAGTAGCTGGGACTACAGGCATACGCCACCATGCCCGGCTAATTTTTTTTATATTTTTAGTTGTCCAGCTAATTTCTTTCTATTTTTTAGTAGAGACAGGGTCTTGCTCTTGCTCAGGCTGATCTTGAACTCCTGAACTCAAACGATCCACCCATCTCGGCCTCCCAGAGTGCTAGGATTACACAGGTGAGCCACCATGCTCGGCCTGGTGTTTTGATTTATATTTCCTTTATGATTAGTTATGTTGACAGTCTTTTTATATAGCTGTTGGCCATTTTTATATCTTCTTTTAAAAATGTCTTTTCAGGTCCTTTGCCCATTTTACTATCTGGTTATTTGGTTCGTTGCTGTTGAGTTGTATGAGTTCCTTATGTATTTTGAGATATTAACCCCTTATCAGATATACAGTTTGAAAATAATTTCTCCCTTCCTGTATGTTGCCTTTATGTGCTGTTCATTGTTTCCTTTGCTATGCAAAAGACTTGTCAGTTTGATGTAGTCCCACTTGTCTATTTTTGCTTTAATTGCCTGTGCTTTTGGGGTCATATCCAATAAATTATTGCCAAGACCAATGTCATGGAGTTTTTTTTTTCTTATATTTTCTTCTAGTTGGTTTAGAGTTTCAGGTTTTAGATTTAAGTCTCTAATCTATTTTAAGTTGATTTTTGTGTAAGATGTAAGATAAAGATCCAATTGCATTCTTCTGTATGTGGATATCCAGTTTTCCCAACACCATTTGTCAAAGAGACTTTCCTTTCCCTATCATGTATTCTTAGCACCCTTGTTGAAAATTAGTTGACTATATATGCTTAGGTTTATCTCTGGGCTCTCTACTGTGCTCCATTGGTCTATATGTCTTTCTTTATGCCTATACTATCCTGTTTTGATTACCATAGATTTGTGATATGTTTTAAAATTAGGAAGTATGAGGCCTCTAGGTTGTTTTTTTTTTTTTCTGTTAAGATTGTTTTGGGTTCTTTTGTGATTCCATATGAATTTTGTTAATGTTTTATTTCTATTTCTGTAAAAAATGCCACAGAGAATTTGATAGGGTTTTCATTGACTCTGTAGATCACTTTGGGTAGTAGGGAAATTTTAACAATGTTAAGTCTGCCTGTCAATGAACAGATGTTTTTCCATTTATTTGTGTCTTCTTCAATTTATTTCATCAATGTTTTATAGTTTTCAGTGTATAGGTTTTTCACCTCCTTCATTAACTTTATTTCTAAGTATTTTACTTTTTTGATACCATTGTAAATGGGAGTGTTTTCTTAATTTATTTTTCAGTAGTTGTTAGTGTATACAAATGCAACTGATTTTTACATTTTTTTTTGTTATTTGTCTCAAGATATTTTCTAATTGCCCTTTGACTTCATCTTTGAACCATTGGTTGTTCAAGAATGTGAATCTTTCTGTTGAATTGACATTTTTATTATTATATAATGTCCTTCTTTGTCTCTTGTAACACTTTTTGATGTAAAGTCAATTTTGTCTGATATCGTCATGGCTACTCTTGCTGACTTCTGGTTGTAATTTGCATGGAATATCTTTTCCATCCATTCACTTTTAGTCTATATGCCTCTTTAAATTTAATGTGAATGTCTTATAGACAGCATATAGTTGGACCTCATTTTTTATCTATTTAGTCATGCTATGTCCTATGGAGAATTTAACTATGTACATTTAAAGCAATTATTATAGAGAAGGATTCACTATTAATTCATAATTTTGTTCGTTATTTTCTGTTCTGAAGTTATTTTATACTTTTTTTCCTATCTTGCTGTGTTCCTTTATGTCTAATTAATTTTTTATAGTGACATATTTTGATTACTTTTTCATTTTTTTATTCTGGAGTTATTTTGCTATTGTTACCATGGGGCTTACATAAGACATCTTATAGTTATAAAAATGTATTTTAAGCTGGTCACAACTTAAGTTCAATTGCATACAAAAACTACATGTTTACTTCTTTTCCCACACACATTTTATGTTATTGATGTGACCAATTACATATTTTATATTGTTTACCATTAATATATTTTTAGTTATTATTTGTTATACTTTTGTCTTTTAAATTCCATACCAGAATTAAAAGTGATTTATCCGCCACCATTATAGCATTACAGTATTCTTTATTTCTCTCTATATTTACCTTTACCAGCAAGCTCTATACAGACGTTCCTCCACCTACCTTGGGGTTATATCCTGATAAATCTGTCATAAGTTGAAAATATTATAAGTCAAAAATGTGTAGCTCACTGGTAGCTGTAGCTCATTGCTGCTGTCCAGCATCATGGGAGAAGTATGGTTTCTACTCAATGCATATATTAACTTTCACACCACCATAAAGTTGAAAAATCAATTTGAAACATTGTAAGTTGGGGATTGTCTGTACTTTCATATGCTTTGTGTTATTGTTTAACATCTTTTTGTTTCAACCCGTAGGACTTCTTTTAGCTTTTCTTGTAAGGCATGTCTTGTGGTGATGAACTCCTTCACTTTTTATTTAAATGGGAAAATCTTTGTTTCGCCTCCTTTTTTGAAGGATATTGTATTCTTGGGTGGCAGGTTTGTTTCTTTCAGAACTTTGGATATATCACCTCACTCCCTTCTGGCCTGCAAGATTTCTACTGAAAACTCAAGTGATTGTCTTATGTAGGTTCCTTTTCACATGATGCATCACTTTGCTTTTTTTGCTTTGGAAATTATGTTGTCTTTGATGTTTGACAATTTGATTATAATATATTGTTATGGACTTATTTGGATTCATTGTATTTGGAGTCTGTTTGGCTTCTTGAATCTGAATGTCCATTTGCTCCTCCAGATTCGGGAATTTTTTAGCCATTATTTCTTTGAATAAACTTCCTTTCTGCCCTATTCTTTCTTCTCCTTCTAGGACTCTCATAATCTGTATATTTGTCTGCTTCATGGTGTCACCTAAGTTCCTTAGGCTTTCTTTACTCTTTTTCATTCTTTTTTATTTTTGCTCCTCTGACTGGATACTTTTAAATGACCTCTCTCTTTGTTTGCTAATTCTTTCTTCTACTTGAACAAGTCTTCTTTTGAACCCCTTCTAGTGAATATATCCATTCAGTTATTTTATTTTTTGCTAACTGGGGATTTCATTTGTTCATAGTCTTGCACCTTTCATTCACATTATCCATATTTACTTTATTACAGTGTAGACACACCAGATAAAACTTCTACAATTTTGCTTTCTTGGTTTCTCATACATGAGTTGCAGTAATGTTTATTTGTTTGAGTTTGTAATCTCTTGCTTCTTCTGATACCGCTGGTCCTATGAAGCAGTATCACACTACATATTTTTTGTTCTCTGTGGCCTCGACATATAAAGTATTCTGAGTCCCATCAGTGTTCCTAGTAGGGCATCAGGCAGTCCCACATAAAAGCCCAAATATTGGATGCATGCTTCAATCTTTTCTTTCCCTGTAGGGGTGAGGCCACTGAGCTGTATCATCATCTGTTTGCTGGTGTGGATGCTCTGGAGCAACAGCACATTGCTCACATCTTTTTCATTATCAGTGGCTTGCAGGCATCCAGAGTATTTCAGGTCTTGCCTATACTTTGAGACATGCAAGACAGAAATCGCTCCTTGGTGAGGGGTGGGGAGGATCACAGCACCACCTACTTTCTTCCCTGGGGGACCTGGGATCCCTCACTATCTACCTAACAAAGCCTCTAATCAAGCCTAAGGGTGACTTTCATGGAAAGACCTTCCTGACTCCCTGGATTGAATGAAGTTCCTGTATTTCTCCTTTCACTCATCACATTGACAGTGGATATTTTTTTAATATCTGTCTCTTCCCGACCCAGCCCCCATTTATTCCAATGAATCCATCCCTTACACTATAAACAGTAGAGGATCCTGCTTATCTTTCCACATATATGAATAGCATAGTGCCTAGCACATTAAAAACAACTCAAAATAAATGTCTATTGAATGAATGGATGGATAGACAAATGGATGGGTGTAGAGACAGATTAAAGGAAAGGCTCACACAAATATTCTGCTAAAGACACTATATTAATTAAAATAACACTGGGTTTGATAAAACACACACACACATACACATGCCAGTCCTTTTCCCCTGAAAAGTCAGAATATTTCCCCCGTGAGAGAAAGGCTGCCAAGCCCTATCTCTCTCTGTCTGTTCTACCAGAGGTCCTCTGGAGCAGCAGCATGCTGCGCAACTTTTACAAATTTTCAGTGGCACACAGGCATCAAGAGTATGCTTGGTCCCACCAGTATTCAGAGACAGACAAGACAGTCCCTTGCCAGTCCTCTGAAAAGGCAGAACATTGAATGTGTGGTCCAATCTTATCTTTCCATCTCCCAGAGAATAAGAAGTCAGTGTGAAGGTGGGAGCTGGGAGTTTCTTCCTGATTACTTGGTGCTGTACTGAAGGGAGAGAGTATACTATGAGGGTGCCATGAATTTTCCTACTGGCTTTGATGACACTGATTTCACATTCTCCTGGGCTGCAGAATCCTCTTAATTAGTTTCTAGATTTCTCATAAAGGGAATTGTTCCATGTATTATTGTTGAGTTGGTATTTTTATAGGAGAAAGGAGGGTCTAGGACTTCTTATTCTGCCATTCTGCTAATATCACTTCTTGTTAAAAATTTTGAAATGCCATTAATTTGGTTGATAGGATTGGATGAGACAAATTTGTATTTTTTTTATCAAATTCTATATAGCTTATCTTTCAAAATTTAGAACAGCTAAGAAATAAAAAGTTATTATAGAAATATGTTGTTTATTTTAGAACAAAGAAATGCAAAAATTTTAAATATCATTTTCTAAATAAACATACCCATGGCTGATACCATGTAATGCTTTTCACATCCTTTTTCTTATATATTTGAAATATACAAAGTAAAACCTTACTCCCTTTCTGAGTTAACACACAAAATTTTCAATCTAGCCCTGTGCTTTTTATTAACTTGGAAATTACCTTTTTTTTTTTTTTTTTTTTTTTTGAGACAGAGTCTCGCTTTGTTGCCCAGGCTAGAGTGAGTGCCGTGGCGTCAGCCTAGCTCACAGTAACCTCAAACTCCTGGGCTCGAGTGATCCTTCTGCCTCAGCCTCCCGGGTAGCTGGGACTACAGGCATGCGCCACCATGCCCGGCTAATTTTTTTTTTATATATATATCAGTTGGCCAATTAATTTCTTTCTATTTATAGTAGAGACGGGGTCTCGCTCTTGCTCAGGCTGGTTTTGAACTCCTGACCTTGAGCAATCCGCCCGCCTCGGCCTCCCAAGAGCTAGGATTACAGGCGTGAGCCACAGCGCCCGGCCGGAAAATTACCTTTTTTTATGTACAAGTATTTTGTGTTAGTTCAAAGTATATCTTTATTTCCTTACACATGTAAAGAAAAAAGTTCTAGATTATTGTTCTTTGTTGTAGCAACTTAGGTGTGAGGTATAAAAAGACAAAATTCTTGAGACTTATTATTGTCTAACTAGATACAAAGCAAAAATAATTCACAAAATTGATTTCTCAGGGAGTTATGTTTGAATTAATGAATTATCACATAGGAGCACCTCCTTGATTTGCATTGTTCAAGTTATTGATTTGTGTGAAATAGTGTAGGTGATGTATAAGGTACCCAATTACATGAATTTTTTACCTTAAATGATCAGAGCAAAACTTTTTTTTACCTGTCTGTGGCTTGCCTTCAACTCTGCCATACTTTTTACTGTAAAACATATATATATATATATATATATATATAGGAAAGTATGGAAATGGCAGATCATTTTCTGATTTTGTACTGGGTATGCAAAATATTGAAAGCATGTATAGTCCAGAGATCAGTAGTTTGCATAAAACTAGATGAATATGCACATTGTTCTTGGGTATCATATATAAATATGGTAGTCAATACAGATTGTGTATCTCTGATCTGAAGATCCAAAATCCGAAATGCTCCAAAATCTAAAACTTTCTGAGTGCCAACATGACACACAAAGGAAATGCTCATTAGAGTATTTCAGATTTCAAAATTTCTGATTAGGGATGCACAAGCAGTAAGTATATAATGTAAACATTCTAAAATCTAAAAACATCTGCAATACAAAACACTTCTGGTCCCAGGCATTTCTGATAAGGGATACTCAAACTATATTATGGATAATACACATAAAATATACATATAATGTCATTACATGTATATACACACATTATACAGTTATGCAGAATTATATTACATTATTATATATATAATTATATATAATTGCATTATGTGTACACACACACATACATATATCCATCTAGAAATTTTGGGAAGCAGTAGTATTTAAGTTGCACAAATCTACCTAGGAATGTGGCCCAAATGCCGGAGTAGTCTGTAGCATTTTTTATTTTATTTCTTTTTTTAGTAGAATCCTTTGAGCATTGCCATTCAGAGAATAGATAAGCTTAATATGTCCACATGAACAATGATGAAATAAGCAGCAGACTCATGACTGATGCTTGCACTTACTAGCCTGTTCATGTACTCATCGACCTTGTCAAGTGAACAATGTAGAACAAGGCTTTTCAGAGTATTTGCATTGAATCTGCTAAAGACATGTTTTGTTTTGAGTAGCTTTCAAAGAGAAAAGTAGACATAAACTGCCTGTAGCGTTTGCATAAACAATATTGATGTTAACTAACAGATATTGAGTGTTCCCTGTGATATAGTTATTTTTCTGATTACTTCCTACAGAAGCTAAATAAAGTATGACTAGGTAACAGATAAGAAAATTGAAGCACAAGAAGGAGAACAACACAGATAGGATGTAATGGCATCAGAATTGAACTTAAGGCAGTTTGTTTCCAGAGTCTGTGCTTTTAAATCTTAATAAATGTTACAGTACAAGACAGACTTTAAGAGTATCTAAATTATATTTATAAATTCATATATAATTATGCAACCTATCTCTATCTTTCTATCATCTATCTAGCCAGCTAGCTTTCTATCTGCTGTCTGAATGTGTGCATATATGTGTATAGCAGTGGGTTAATTATCCAAAGGCTAATGATTTGTTTAAAGAATATTGAAAAAGATAAATTTCCTACAATAAACATACTTCCTAGAATCTAGAATCTACAATAAGTAAAGCAATAGAATTCTCCATAACAGATATATTAAACAAGTTTGATGGTTAAATGTTACAGTGCTGGGAATTATTAAATGTTTGTGGTTCAAAGGAGCCACTTGCCCCTTCTGATCAAACAATGAAGAGTGGAAATCTAATTTATTACAACAAAATTGAGAAATAATTGAGACCTATGCTCTTTCTCATTATTCACTCGAGTTTTCGTTGTTTACCATGGTCTTGTATATACCTTTTTCAAATCATTTTTCTTTTCCTTGTAATAGTATTAAACATCATAGTATTTTGACTTCTAAAAACACTAATTTCAACAACATTCTTCCTCTTACGAATTCTCTTCAAATGTTTTACATAGTATGTATATATGTACACATATGTGTGTGGTTGTATGTATATGTATATACATACTTGTATGTTTGTGTATGTAAGTTTAATATTTATAACTTTAATGCCAATGATACTGAGTATAAAAAATACTGAAAATTTTTTTGTATCTTAGCAATAAGAAGTTAGCACACTATTAAACAATTATTATTCTTTATTTTCCAGGAAATGACACTGGGATCTTTTAATAGCACTCTTTGTTTTTTGAGGTTTTGAACTGTACAGCTTTATTGTTATCAACCTAGTGATTACCTTTAGCCCCTCATGCCCTTTAAATAAACTGAGTGTGTCTTTGAGTTAGGTATAGTATGGGGGTGGGTAACCTGTGGTCTTAAGGCCACATGTGGC
This sequence comes from Microcebus murinus, assembly GCF_040939455.1. Taxonomy (NCBI): domain Eukaryota; kingdom Metazoa; phylum Chordata; class Mammalia; order Primates; family Cheirogaleidae; genus Microcebus; species Microcebus murinus. The sequence goes on from NC_134136.1 coordinate 102,096,562, forward strand.
CTTCTAGGTCCTTAAATGGCCTTTTGACTAAACCTAAATTTTACAGAACAAATCCTTTTATTTTTATTAATACAATTTTTGTCTTTTATGTTTTTATTTTATTTTCAAAATGAATGTATTTAAAATATCAAAGAATAAAATAAGTTTCAGTGAAATAATCCTCCCAGGTTGACTGGCACAATTAGAACACTAGTAAGCCATAAAAGCTAAATTAACGGCTGCCACACTCATGATTTAGTCCTAATTTCTGCCGCCTGACTGGCACCACTATTGCACTAGGATGGTTGATGAGAGTTTATGGCGGTCAAGTTGGCCAGTTTGTTATCAGTTTTTGACAACAATGCCCTGTGTTTCTGTTTGAAGTGGAATTTTTGAATAGTTGTATAGCTTGACAGTATTTTTTAACTGTCTGCTTAACAATCCATTATGTCAAAGAAGACCAAGAGAATGCTAAAGGAAGAAAACAAATTTTTTAATGAGGATTGGGAATTGCAATATTATTTTGTTTCTGCTAAAGATAAGATGATTTACTTGCTTTGTGATGCAGTGATATCAATATTAAAGAAATTCAATGCTCATCAGCATTGTAACACTCATAAGGACCACAGATATTTTAAATTAGAGGGTAAGGAGTGAAAGGTTGTTTTGCAGAAATTAAAAGATGAAAAGCAAAAGCAAAGACAATTCTTTCAAGCAGCAAGAAGACCTGGAAATAATGTCACTGAAGCAACCTATAAAGTAGCTTATATACTCAGGGGAAAAAGGGAAGCCATTCGGTGATATAGAAATTGTGAAAGTATGCATTGTCAAAATTGTAGGATGCTTAGACCCCGATAACATTTCAAAGTACAAACAATTGCCTCTTACAAGGAGAACCATAACTGATCAGCAGCTGAATTAGCCTTCAACTTAACAACTTCATGCAATACTTCAAAAGGAAAATATATATTATTTTTCAATTGCTTTACATGAATCAACTGATACTACCCACTCAGCATAGGTTTTATATTTCATTCGGGTCATAACAGAAGATTTTCTTTGCTACAAAGAGTTACTCACTGTGGGCACTCTTGCAAACAGAACATGGGGAATAGAGATCTTCAACAACTTTCAAGACAAATGTCATGAAGTTGGACTGAATTTGGTAAACTTAGTGAAGATGTGTACAGACATTGCACCTTACATGACAGGAAAACATTAAGGGTTTATTGCACAGATAAAAAAGTATTAACAGATCCAGATGATCTCATTTCTTTTCATTGTATCTTGCATCAGGAAAATCTCTGTGCTAAAGCTGCTATTTTAACTGACACTTTGCAACAAGTTATATGTACTAGTAACTGTATTCATACAAATGCAACAGGGCATTGCCATGCTGAAGTTGAATGATGAGGTATTCAGTATGGATTTGCTGTATCATTCTAAAGTGTGTTGGCTATCACATGGACAGGTGTTATCCAAAATTTTATCTTTATGAGAACAGATAGTTAAATTTTATGAATAACAGAATCAGCAATATGAATTATTGAGAGAAGATTTCTATAAGAATGCAGCATTTCTGTGTGACATCATGTCAAATGAAAATGGCTTGAATATTTCTTTGCAAGGTAAAACTAAGTATATATATGATACATGGCAAAAAAATCCAAGCATTTCAAAAGAAGCTATCTTTTTTCAAAACACTTATTCTTCAAAAGGAAATTTTGGATGAACATTTTCTCTAGTTAGCAAAGGCCATTGATGAGCAGGATGATATATGTGAATCATTTGAAGAACATGCAGCTGTTACAGACCTATTAATTGGAGAATACAATGAAAGGTTCACTGACTTTGAGAATCATGACATCACATTCACATTAGCATTTCAGCCTCACCTAGTTGATATCACCAAGGCACCTAAAGAACTACAGATAGAATTGATTGAGCTCTCAGTAGATGATATTTTAAAGTCATCGTTTGATGCTAAGAAAGATCCAATTGAAATATGGAAAAATGCAGTAAAATACCAACACCATCAGCAACATGCCCGGAAAATACTTTCTTGCTTTTCAACCACTTATTGCTGCAAATTTACATTCTCCTACCTAACCCAAATTGAGATGCCCTTAAGGTCACAAATGACTGATACTCATCTAGAAGATCAGCTGAAACTGCTGCAACCAAATATTCAGATGCTTTCCAACAAAAAGCAGACACAACAAAGTTATTGAAAGGTTAACTTTAAAATTAACAAATAGTTTTCATTTTTTGAAATTATTAAGTACATAGTAGTTAGATTTTTACAAAATAATGTACATTTTTAAGTATATCTAATTGAAGTTTCTTGGATGCAGCCTTATTTGATTACAGCTAAATTAATGTGGCCTTCCAACATGAAAAGGAAGGCCACCTCTGTTATAGTACTATGCATGGTTGTATCAATGTAAATGGAAGAATTTGACTTTTAAAAGTGAATTCACTAGTAAAGGAAGTGTGGTAATCACCAGTACTGCTTACCAGTTATATTTCATTATCCAGTTTCTGGCCCCATAGTTGGCCAACTTTCCTGCCCCATGATCATATCACTTGTTTTGGTCAATGAAATATGACAGTGACATGTAACACTTTAGTGCAAAAGCTTGAAGAGCTAGTGCATGGTTGGCCGCATTATCTTTCCCTTGCTAAAGTGATCATGAAATTATAGATGGTGCCTCTGTCATCTCAGGTCCCTGTGTAATTGCAATATGTTATGACCCCCTGTCAATCTACATTTGACATATATTGCATGCAAGGAATAAACTTTATTTTATTATAGGAGCACGGATTATTTTTACTGCAGTATAATCTTGCCCATTCTGAATGGCACTGAAGTTTTCCAAAGAATATAGTGCTCTTATGACAAAATCCCTAAAATAGCCTACATACAAGTCAGTGAAGGGCTAAAAAATTATTACTGGAAAATGAAAGGAAGGTGATTCATAATATTTGATGGCAAAATATTTGGCAAAACTCTCAATTGCAATAACATAAAAATTAGATCAGGTACCTAATGAACTTACAGGGAAAAAAAGAAAGAATAAAATGTTAGTAGTGAGTGTTGGTTGCTGCTGATTATGTCTACAAAGTGTTACAAGAAATAGGTAAGCTCACAAAATAATTGGATGATTTGCAAGCAGGAATGAAAAAAATAGAGAAAATCTTTAAATTGAAGGACATGTAGGATTAAGAAAGCAAGCAATTTTCAAAGCCAGACAATAATAGGTATGTTTAAAACATGCTTTCAGCAAAAATTGGCTGATTAAAATTCAGAATTGAATTGCATGAAGGATCAAATCAAGAGTTGGTCATCACACAAATCGTTGAAACATATGAATGGATCAGATTATCTCAGAGTAAATATCTGCACCTCGAGATGAAGATTGCTATACCCAGAAACTCCTTTCAGCTAAACAAAATGTCTTTGGAAAAAGAAAATAACATCATAGTCTCATGGTACAGGGAATGCAATCTATAGAGATAAGCACAGGTACAGAAATCAGGGAACAATAGAAAATGAGAGAATTTTATTTAGCAAAAAACTGTGAGTGTGACTGTAGGCACATGGATCTTAGTGAAATCAAATAGTAAGAAGCTGGCTATTTTTTTTAAAGAGTCTGGAATAAAAGAGATGATACTCAAAGTCATACTTGGTTCTCCAATTTTATATGAACAGGAAGCAGTCTGAAAAAAATCTATACAAGAACACATTCTCAGATGCCCAAGTTAGGTGTGGCCAAGGAGGATAATAAAAAAGGAGGGGCCTCTCGGAGGCAGAACCAATTGCTAGGGAGGACAATATCCTAGGGAGCAGAATTGGAGGGTGACGAGGGAACTTTGCAGGATCTTTCTGGCAAGATCCTAGAACTGAATTAGACAAGTGATTGCTATATACACTCCTATTCTTCTTTTTCTAAATTGGAGCATTTATTGGACATATCATATCCCTATTCCACTAATGTATATTAGTTGGGTGTGGAGCAGATAACCTTCCCTTTGGTCATAAATTTTGAAATCAAGAGGAAGCCAAATCAGGACTTAATGTGAACTACTGCCTATTATCTTTTGTAGTAGAGATTCCTGATTCTTAACCAAAGATACTAGTATTTAAGTTTTACTGGACTTGATAGATCTCTTCTTGTGTTCCTCAAGGAAAGGGTAAATCCATTTTGTCTATAGGACGGTGACAAATTGATATTTTCTCCTGAATGTGGATTGTGGTTGTTACCTGTGCAGGTCATCAAATATTTCCTGCTCTCTGCCTTGCAGGTCCATGGTAGAATTACATTGTATTCCCTCATTGAATTTAAGTATGGTCATATGCTTGCTTTGCAAATTAAATGTAGGTGGAAGTGATATATGCCACTTCTGGGTAAAATACTTAAGAATGAATGTATGATCCTGCACATTTTCTCCTCCCTGCAGAGGTGATCATGTAAGCTTATGATGAAATGGAGAGTCTTGAATTTGGGTTTGTTGAGTGATTATGATGAGCAGACTCCACCCTCCTGCCCCAGTGACCTATACTGGTCATGTAGCATGGGCAAGAATTAAAGCTTACTGTGTTAAATCACAAAAATTTGTGGAGTTTTTGTTACTGTACATAACCTGGCCCATAGTGACTAATTCTGAATGTGTTTAAGAAACGAGTATATGTGTTGAACTAACCCCATTAAAATAATAAAGGCTGCACAGAAATGGTATTTGTTTTTATTGCAGTAACTATAAAAATTGGGGATATAAAAATCACTAGAATTTTTTTTTTTTTTTTCGTGAGATAGAGTCTTACTGTGTTGCCCAGGCTAGAGTGACTGCCGTGGCATCAGCCTAGCTCACAGCAACCTCAAACTCCTGGGCTCAAGGGATCCTCCTGCCTCAGCCTCCCAGTAGCTGGGACTATAGGTGCATGCCACAATGCCCAGCTTATTTTTCTATTTTTAGTAGAGATGGGGTCTTGCTCTTGCTTTTGCTTAGGCTGGTCTCGAACTCCTGAGCTAAAGTGATCCTCCAGCCTCAGCTTCCCAGAGTGCTAGGGTTACAGGTGTGAGCAACCGTGCCTGGCCCAGCACTGCCATTTTAATTATGACAGTTACTGCCACCATTTACTGCCAATGTCACCAGTGTGATTACTTTAGAAAGCAATTCTGATTATGTTATACTTCAGTAGCTCTCCACTGGCTATAAGGCAACCTCCAAAGATCTTGGCTAGGCTTTACAGTTCTTCACAGCTTCTGCTTACCCAAAGGGGTCCTTTGCTTTTTTATCCTACTTTCACCCCGCCACCCTCATATTCTTCTGGAGCCATCCTGAATAACTTCATAGTGCCACGGTGCTATACTGTCCTATATTCTGCTGAGACACGTGGGCCTGGTGCATACAGTTGCTATAATGAGGATAACACCCAATTTCAGATATTTATTTATCTCTTTCTTTACTGAGCTCCTGAAAATAAAAGAGATTTAATGATTTTTAAGTTCCCAATATTTACCATACCTGATGCATAGTAGGTGTCCACAAATATATATTGAAATAGTTAAATAAAAACAGTTACATATTATCCCTTAACATCTAGAACAAATAAAATGTAGTATTTTGAATTTTTAGAATTTTGTCATCACAAGTTGGTACTGTTAGGCTTGCTCAGGGTGGCAACCCGGAAAGTATGTATAGGACAGAATGTGGTTAATTGAAAACTTAGATAGTGATCACAAGGCCTGTGAAACAGTAGCTGCAGGAGCCCGAAGAGTTGGGAGGTTATAAATCTAACTCTGACCACAGACGATTGCAGCAACGCCGGGAGGAACCAATTACTGTTCAGCAAAAATTCACCCTCCCCAAAACTTCCATCCAAACCTCCCATAAAACCCACCGCTCACCCCTTCCTAAGTGTGGAAGCTCTTTTCAGCCTCCACCCATCTGTACCCAGATGCTCAAATAAACAGCATTTTGCTATACTTTGGGCTTTGGTTGTCTACCTCTTGGCTCTGACCTAACAGTTACTGGTAAAAATTATGTTCTGTCCTGAGGGACATATATAATTACTGCTCTCCAATATCATCATAATTTAAACATACTTATTGAAAATCATATGGCACTTATTGAATACTAAGTATTCATACTTATTGAAAATCATATGAAAATCATATTTATTGAAAATCATCTTTGTGAATGGTATTATGCTACACACTACATCCATAAATACAGCAGCCCAAATAGAATGTTGCCTCCTACAAAAATGTGCTTTTTCTCAGCTTTCAAATTCTTACTAATATGACATTCTGTTTACTTCTACTGAATAACCAGACCCAATTAATTAATTAAGTTTAATTAATTAAGTTTTTTAAATCATTGATTTGACCAAGGTATTTAGAGCTTGACCCTAGGCTAAGACTGTTTTTAAGGTGAGCCTGGTTTCTGGTGTTCTTTTGGAATGATTATTTACTGTTTGAAACTGAGAGTTAGGCTGGGCCGGGGGGCTCATGCCTGTAATCCTAGCACTTTGGGAAGCTAAGGTGGAAGGATTGCTTGAGATAAGGAGTTCGAGAGACCAGCCTAAGCAAGAGCAAGAGCCCTATCTCTACAAAAAATAGGAAAATTTAGCTGGACATGGTGGTGTGTGCTTGTAGTCTCAGCTACTTGGTGATGCTGAGGCAGGAAGATCTCTTGAGCCCAGGAGTTTGAGGTTGCTTGAGGTTGCAGTGAGCTATAATCACACTACTGCACTCTACCCAGGGTGCCAAAGAGAGAGAGACTCTGTCTCCAAAAAAAAAAAACCAAACTGAAGATAAACTATAGCTTCTTATCACTTCTTAATTCTTTCTGCATATAATAGAATATTAAGGAGAAAGGAGTAGTGTAGGCCACTTATTTTTCTTTGTTTATATTTTTAAATGAAGATGAAACTTTCCCTTGTGCCTTTCCTTATAAGTAGTTGGGAATAAAAAACAAAATGATTTTTTTCCCTTTTTCACTTCACAAATGCATATCAAAATTACTGTCATTTGTTGCACCCTTTCCCAAAGAAGAGTATTTTTTTTCAAATATTACTATTTGCAAAATGTAAACATTTTATTCACATGTTGAGGTGTTCTGTAAATGGAATCCAGTGTGACAATTTGTATAGTTGGTATATTTTAAAAATTGAGTGTGTTTTTGCCGAACATACAAAGAAAATAATTTACAGTAAGAGCAATAACCTGTAAAAGTCAAAACAGAAAGGAATAGAAAATTGGTTAGAAGTCTTTCTGTTGGTAAGGAAGGGTAGGGAATATTTGAAATCATAAAGAACAAAGGCTTCTGTTTATATTATTCCAGATTGTTTATCCCTTGTGTTAATTATAGTTTAAGCACAGAAATGGCAAAAAAATAAATAAAATAAATAAAAACAACTGTGAAAGTGTGGTAGTAAATCATTTGCATAACATTTAATTTTATAGCCTATGTGGATTCTATGTTAAATATTTAATGACAATATGGCAAAGACTTGGAAATTTTAGTTAAAGTTAGATAATTTGCTTAAAAACATTGCAGCAAAATGAATTGAGAAACTAAATTATGTTTTATTGTTTAAATATAACTTGAGACATTTCAAACTACTTGTATCTTTCTAGACTCTTTGTAAGCTATTCATAATTTAGTAAGGGAGACAGATTTACAAACTGATTACGCCATAATGTGGTAAATGCACTGATGAGGGAACATGATAGGGGATTGCAAGAAATGGCATATATTAGTTTTAGTGTGTGTACATGTGTATTTCTACACTTGCATCTGGGCTGGTTTTCCAGAGGGGGCAGAGTTTTATCTTCACGTTAAAAAGTGCATAGAAATTTGTGAGACAGAGATTGGCAAGGAGACGAAATCTGTTTCAGTTCATGCAAAGATGCTGAGGTATGAATGAGCATGACATATTTAGCAACTGGTGAGAAGCTTTCGATAACAAAACTGATATGTATTACCAACGCCTTTTTATGTTATCTATTATTCTCAAAAGGATGTTTTTTTCCAATATTATTTCACCATAGGATCTCTTGCTCAAATGCAACAATACTTGGAAAACCCATTTGTAAACAAATTATCTCAGATAATCTCAGAAACAGATGTTTGTTTGATTAGGGTCTACAGAGGACCACCCCTCCCCATACCTTCAGGTGATCTCTGATGAGATTCAGAGAAACCCTTAGAGATCACCCCAGCACAGCTTGAAATTCATTGTCCTGAGTCATCTGGCCCAATATTATTTGTATGCAAATTTCCCTCTAGGTTACATGTTTGTCATCCAGACATTCTGAGCTGAGGCATCAGTGTTTTTAATTACCTATGTATCACACCAGAATTTTGCTACCATGACTCCTTGCATTTTACTATCTGTATATCAGTGGTAATGGACTAGATTATGCTGTTGTAACAAACAAACCCCAAGCCTAAGTGGCTTAACAAACACAAATTTATTTTTTTTTACTCATGCTATATGACACAGGGAACTAAAAGCTCTGCTTATTGTTAACACTCAGGGACCCAAACTGGAAAAGTGTTTTTTTTGACAATCTCTTTCATAATAGACTTGACAGAGAGAAGAGAATATTGAAAATCATTTATGCCTCTAAAATCTGCCACAAAACGGCATATTTTATTTATACTTCACATTTTATTGGCCTAGTAAATACATAAATCTACCCCAAACTTAAGCAGTGTCAGGAAAATGTAATTCTAGCTTATACCTAAAGTGCACAAATACTTAGCAAACCACACTAATGATTTCTATACCACCCATACCTATTCTTCCTAGTGATGAACTTCCTCTTAAATTATGAGTATATTTGATTTATATCAAAATGTTTTTGGGGCATGTGTGATTAAGAAGTTTATGATTCTTTTTTGGAAAGAAGAGCTTCGAAAGTTGATATTACAGCAAATGTTATAGCAGGTGGTCTCCAGGACAAATCGAACGGCACATGGAGAGTCAGTTGATTCTCCTCAGCAGGCTCAGAGGGGCCTTGTAACCAAATTCTGAGCACTGTCTACCCGATTTTTCCCATTTTTATTAAATTGGGTTAGTCTGAGGGGTAGGGTATCAGGTTGGTAATGCCTGCCAGGGAATAGGTTAGTATTATGTTGATGCGCCAGACAATAGATTTAGTGTTATGCTGATGTCAGGCGATAGACTAGTTGATGGGCCAGGTAACAAGTTAGTATTATGCTAATGTGAGACTTCCAAGAGGGGTGGGGGTCTCTGGTGCCTGATACACCAAGTAATAGATGGGAGTTTCCCTTATCATTGATAGATAATTAAATAGGACTTGGCCTTGGCTCTGACTTAAAAACATTAAGATTGACCTATGGCTGAAGATCATTAGACAAAAGAAAAAGAAAATAATCCAGTGTAAGCAGAGGGAAAATAAGAAACAAAAACTAGGGGAGGTGGGAAGGCAGTCAATGACATAGTGTGGTGCCTTTTTGTCAGTGATGTACTTCCTGGCTTTTCTTCTTTAACACATGGATATTGAATGCTATATATGTTTGGGCTCATATGTTTGAACTATACCTCCCTAATAATGCCTGAAGGCAATCCTTCCAATATTTATTTGTAAATTAAGTCATTAAGAGTTTTTCTGAGAGAATCCACATTTTGTATGTGTGTCTGTGTGTGTTTGCACACATACACAGTTAACTAGTAAAGTTAATCTTAAGTACAGAAAAGTATGCGATAGTTATCTGGAGTAAAGTTTAAATCAATTCCTTTTTTTAAAAACAGGTTGTTGATGTTGCTTTATCCAGAAGGCACTATGGAGCCTTTATCTAGATTAAGATTTCAATCCTCAATTGAGGCCTATAGCTCTCACCTGTTGTACCTTCTGTGTTCCACATTTTATCATGCCGTGCTAGTTGCTTTAGGCTATCAGAAATGTTAATTGTGGTAATTTATCAGTGTCCTTCTGCTTGTAGTTGCTTTCATTCCAGTCCTTAAAATCTCTTTTCCTGGATACAGAATTAATCAACGGTACTACTGGGTCAATCAGTGTTACTACTTCTCTTCCTAATGGCTGTTGCACTTGTCCGTATTATACTGGAACTGACACTGGAAGCCGTACACCTCTCCTCTGTTTCAACTCTCAGTTGCACCTGCCTTGTTTTCTAAATGCAGTAGGGATATCATATAAGCTTCTCTTACTTTGAGTTGAAAAATACATTATTTTCCAGAAGATATTTTTCCTTCTCTATAAATAGTACATTTAATAAACATTTACAGAACACCTATTTTGGCAGCTGCTATGCTAATTGCTAGGAATTTAGAAATGGATTGAATATGGTTCCTGCCCACATGCTCACAGTATATCCTAGGGGTCCCAATGCAAAAGCAGCCAGCAGGACCCTTAAAAAAAGAAACATGGATGAGCTTGGAGGACATTATATTGAGTGAAATAATCAAGGCACAGAAAGATGAATACCACATGTTCTCACTCATATGGAAGCTAAAAATGTTGGTCTCATGGAGGTAGAGAGTAGAATAATAATGGTTGCTAGAAGCTGAGAAGGTTAGGCAGGAGCGGGTATAGCCAGAGGTTGATTAATGGATACAAAAGTATAAATAGGAGAAATAAGTTCTAGTGTTCTATAGCACTATAGGATAACTGTAATAGACAATGATTTATATTTTCAAATAGCTAGAAGAGTGGGTTTTGAATATTTTCAACACGAAGAAATTATAAATATTAAAGGTGATGAATATGCTAATAGCCTTGATTTTATCATTACTCATTGTATATATGTATCAAAATATCACACCATACTCCAAAATTATGTGCACTTACTACATGTTAATTAAAAAATAATACATATACACAAAAAGAAGCAAATTGGATGTCAGACAATAAAGAATATCCAGGACTATGATGAACCAGGGAACAACTATCCATTGTTGTCATGAGGGTGAAGGAAACCAAAATATTTCACCCCAAATATAGTTCTTTGACATATTTTGAGATGGCTGTTCAAAGGACCTGCAAGCAGAAGTAGCCCTGCAAAGCTGTCTTTTGGGGGAGAGATTTGCATCTGTAGAAAAAATCTGCATTGATGCAGCAGCCAGGCTTTCGCTGAGGGTTTCTCCCTTGTTGGCTCTAAAGAAGATTAACTGAGAGTCTGACACCTTTAAAGGTCTGAAAGAAATTTTTACCATATATTCTCTCTGCGGATTGCTACCTGTGAGGTTTAATCTACATAACAAGACCGCCTTTGTTAGGGAGGCCGCCTCACCCCCTCCCATGACCTATTTTGCTACCATAACCTGTTTTGACACAATCCAAGCCCTCATTCTTTCTGTAACCTCAAGATGGTATAAAAGCCTTGAGCATCTGGTCATTTCTTTGAGTTCTTATATTTTGTATGACTCCAGTGGATGTTCATAAATTTGTATGCGTCTTCTCCTATTAATTTGATTTTTGTCAGTTGATTTTTCAGTGAAACTTAAGAGGGTGAAGGGAAAGTTTGCCCTTCACCTCTACAAGGGTAAATAATCAGAGATCTTTCGATTTGTGTGCAAGTTAAAATATTGAAGTTTGAGTTTTTATGTTAGCAGCTAGGTCCAAACATCTTTACCACATTAACTGCCATGTGAATTGTATTTAACTCATGCTAGTTTTGAGCCCAGGGCCTCGTGAAACATATGTAACTCACATGTCTCTTACCTTGGGAGCCACTTGAACTATTTTTCAAGTTTCATATAACCCATGCACAGAAAACAATAAATTTTTTTCATTAAATTAGAAAGGATTATTTTGTTTTTGAAGTTTTATTCTATTTTTGTAATAAAACACTGTGGCTCAAGGAAAAAATTTTTTTTTCTAATGTGGCAGTCAATGTGTTTAAACACTGTAGAACTCAATAAAACGTATCTGTGGATTGGATAAAACCTCAAGATCACCAGTTTTGACTTTTGATGTAAACGGTTTCCAGTGTAATAGTTTTTTTTACTCTCTTGCACCTAAAATGCTCCCTTGTAAGTGGTTTATACATTGATCATATAGTCAAGATAGCTCTGGGCCTTATTGATAGAAAAAGAGTTAAGAAGATCATGAATTCAAAACCTGTGAAGCACAAATCTGGCTGAAAGTATGATAAAGTAATTTCAGCTGAAACTAAGCAGTTATCAGGAGCCCACTGAGACATTACTATTTTCTCAGGACAAGGAATTATGGGAGAGAAGCCAGACAACATGGTAATGAAGCAGGAAAGGCATGAGTAATTTAGACATATTCAATTTAATTACTTGATTCCTTCCAGTAAGCAAACATTTCTTGAAGAGTCCTATGCCTTAACAACACTATGTTAGGTCTAGAGTTTACAAATTTTAGCACATTAAAATCTGTGGCTCAGCATAATATGAATGTAAGGCAGAGAGGGAGGCAAGCTGGATCAGACAAAGAAGCTAGAAAAGACATGGTTTCAGGATAAGTTTAGCTTCAGTTTGATTCCACAAGTAGCTGAGGAATATAAGCTATAACACAGAGGTTTTCCAGTCTACAGACTCAAGATGGGGGTGGGGCTAGGATGGTATATCCCTGTATCAGTAAGTCATTGGCTAGAGTTGCTGGAAGAGGAAATACAACCTTCTAGTGTCTTCAGGTGTGATAGCTCCAGTTAGCCAAGAGCAATCTTCCAGTGAAAAATAATGGAAGCCAATTGGCTGTGTGTATGTCTTGGTAAAGGCAATCTGGCTAACAATAGACTATATTACATCCTGTGTTCAAAGAGATTAGAAATTAGTGGAGAAGACAGCCAAGTTTATAAAAAGACATGAGGAATGCTATGCCAGAAATGGTTTTTAGATGCCATGGGAAGAGTAGGAAGTAAGGGGCATTGACAGACTTCATAAAGGACATAATAATGAAGCTGATCATTGAATATGTGTGTAAATTTTTTGGATGGGGGAGGTCATTTCAAAGAGAAGCAGTGATTTTGGTAGAGGCCTAAAGGAGTGAGTGAATATTTAGGGTCTATCAGTGATTGGAATGAAGACTATTTCTTGAGGAGCATTGAAAATGTTGCCCTAACTAAAAAGAGTTCTTTTTAAAAAATATATGCCTAATTGTCTAGACTGTTCCTTAAAAGTGATGTGGAAGCATTAAGGATTTAGCCAAAGAAGAGTTATTATATAAATAGAGAGAAATAAATATACTTTATATGTACATATACAGAATGAGATCTAGAACAGATGCAAAACACATAGACCATACCTCTGTGTTTCGTGTTTGCATTGTACAAACGGTCCTTAATCCTCTGAGAGTTTCGGCCAGTGTACAGCTAGTGTTACACTCTTGACTGGGGAAAGAACTGAGCGGCACACAAAGTCAGAGAACAGTCTTTATTCTTCCAGCGGGCTCAACCCAGCAAGTGCTACAGCTCTCTTGGCGTCTTCCGATCTTCTGACCCCCCCCCCCTTCCTTGTTCTCCTCCTTTTATACCCTTGGTAGGGCTCAAAAAGCATCCAATCAACTACAAGCTTTAACATCCAATCAGCAACAAGCTCTAACATCCAATCAGCAACAGTGGGATTCAAAAATTACCCAATCAGGATCATGCAAGCAGCATGGCCAGATGACAAGAGGCTGCCAGCACCGCAGCGCGGCCTGTACAGCAGACTTCAGCACGCAAGGCCCAGAAGCGGGCGGCGGCACGTGGGCCCAGGGGCATTTCAGCACTCGAGGCCCCGGGCAGCTCTACCTCAGGGCCCAGTGGCTCTACTGCAGGGCCCGGCCCCAGCAGCGTGCCCTCTAACCGGCCATGCGCAACGCTGGCCTGAGGAGATGCAGAGCAACGGGGACGCAGCTATCGGCCGTGGCCCAGTGCCTGACATTTTCCTGCTCCGTCTGTTCCAGCGTCTTCTTCATCTGTTCCAGGTGTACACTTGTGTCCTGCTCCTTCTTCAGCTCCTCAGCTGTCATGGTGGCATTGATGATGGCCTTTTTGGCCTTTTCTGCCTCCTGCCTCTCCTGGGCAGCCTCCTTCATCTCCCTACTCAGCTGGGCCAAATCCGCCTTGAGCTGCTTCTTCTGGTTCAGGAGGCCTGTGTTCTGCAAATGCAGATTGAGGCACTCGGTGGCCTCCAACAGCTCCTGCTCCACCAGCCACCAGCTGCACTCGCCCTGCTCCAGTGCAGCCTGCAGCTCCTCCAGCTTGGAAGCCAGCAGCACAGCTCAGTGCTCCAGGGCCTGCAACTGCTCTCGGAGCTCAGCTGCCAGCCATTGCTCCTCATCCCGCCCTGCCTGTTCCTCCTTCAGCTGGGCCTGCAGCAGCCGTGTGGCCACCTGGGCCTCTGTGGTCTGCTGGGTAGCATGGCCCAGCTGCAGCTCCAGGTCACTGAGGTCACCCTCCTTCTTCTCCTTGAGCCTCAGTGCTTCATTGTGGGCCTGTGTCTCAGCATCCAGGGAGGCCTGCAGGGACCCCACTGCCTGCTGGTGGTTGTGTCTCAGGTTAGCACACTCCTTTTCTTTCTCTGCCAGCTTCTTTTTGGTCTCCTCCAGTTCCTCGGTCCTCTGGATGGCGTCTGCCTCATACTTGCTCAGCAAGTCCTGTCCCAAGAGAGGCACCGGACAGTCTGGCATGTACAGGACCTTGTGCCTTATCTGATGGCCCCCCCATTTGGCATACCTGGGACTGGCAGAAGGGTCTGGCTACCTAAGTCCCGGTAGCTCTGACTATAGTTTCCTGCTTTGTAAGTGGGGCTACGGGGGTTGTCACAACTGAGTGTATTTGTTGGCCCCCTACTTTCATCTTGACCGTATGTTCCCAAGGGCTGAAGGAACCCGGTCAGCCCAACTTGGAGTCAATGCCAGCGAGCCCCACTAGCCTAAATGGGGCCCTCCCTTGCAACAGGTGACTTCTCTTGTGGGGACATTCATTCTTCCAGTGGCCAAACCTCTTGCAGTTGGCGCACTGGTCTCTTGCCAGGGGTGCCTGTCCTCTGGTTCCCCCCTTTCATGGGAATCCAGGATGCACTAGCTGACTTCTCTTGTGGGGGCATTCATTCTCCCAGTGGCCAACCCCCTTGCAACTGGCACACTGATCTCTTGCCAGGGGTGCCCATCCTCTGGTTCGTGGGAGTCCAGGCCGCTTGGATGGGTCGGGTCTACTGAGGGCAGCAGCCAGGAGAGCAGCCTTTTTCTTTATCCTCTGCTCTTTCTCCTTCTGAGTGGTCCGGTCCCAGTTGACATACACCTTCTGGGCCACCTCCATTAGCTGCGTGATACTCATGCCTGCACATCCTTCGAGTTTCTGCAGCTTCCTCAGAATGTTGGAGGCCGATTGCCTGACGAACGCTGAATTCACCATTCTCTGGTTTTCGGCTGCCTCCGAGTCAATAGGTGTGTATATTTGGTATGCCTCACAGAGGCACTCGTAGAAGTCATAGGGTGACTCCTCTGGCTTCTGGGTAATTAGGGCAACCTTGTTCATGTTCGTCAGCTTCATGGCCCCTTCCCATACTCCTTGGAGAAGAGCCTCTCCATACCGCTTGAGTGCTGCTTGTCCTTCTGGTGCGTTGAAATCCCACTCTGGGTTGGTCTCGGGCACTGCTCGTGATACCCATTGTTCCACATCCAGGGTGCCCACCGGCGCCTGTTCCTACAGCCACTTCCGAGTTCCAATCATGATCTGATGCTGTTCTTCGGTACTGAAGAGAGTCAGCAGGAGTTGCCGGCAACCTTCCCACGTGGGACGGTGAGTCTGGAAGATAGACTCCAGGAGGTCGATGAGGGCCTGCGGTTTCTCTGAGTAGGACGGCGCATGGTGTTTCCAACTCAATAGGTCGGTGGTGGAGAAAGGCTGATAGTACGGGGCAGGTTGCCCCGGCTGGATGGTTCTGTCATCCCGAACCTGTGGTGGACCTCACATTTCACGCAGAGGCATCTGGAAGGCCGGGGCAGACCGCAACCGACGGACGAGTGGTGGAGATGCCAGCAGTGGAGAAACCGATGGTGGTGGGGCGTATGCAGTCCCAGTCACCACTCTCCATACTGAACACATGAAACTTATCAGCATGCTCCTTAGAACTGTTGGCTTGGAATTGGATCCTCCCATGTTTCAACTGATTTAACCAGTGCTCCTGTTCCCTACACCGCCCAACAACACTCCTTTTCTGAACCTTGTCCCTGCCCAGACTCTGGTCCCTGCTCTGGCTCCTCTCCTTTCTAGACAAGGAATAGGGGCTTCTCTCAGGTGTCCAAATAGCTGCATCCCTCGAGGGAACTTAGGTGTGTCTTGGCAATTATGCCGACATGGCCACAGAACCCCAGATTAGGACCCACTCAAACCCTGTAGCCAAAGCTGTGGGGCTACTGACACAATGACTGCAAGCAGTCATTGTTCCCTCCACTCACATTCAGAGGTTACACATTCCCTCCCCTGGGGGATCCCTGTCCTTAGGAGCTGATGGGGCTCCTCTTCCGTCCCACCAATGGGCCTACACCCTAGGAGCTGGTGGGGCTCCTCTCCCGTTTCACTGACGGGCCTATCCTTAGGACCTGATCAGGCTCCTCTTCCATCCCGCTGACAGGTCTACCCCTAGGAGCTGATGGGGCTCCTCTTCCATCCTACTTCCGTCTCAGACGGGCCTATACCCTAGGAGCCAATCAGGCTCCTCTTCCATCCCACTGATGGCCCTACACCCCAGGAGCTGATTGGGCTCCTCTTCTGTCCCACTGACAGGCCTATCTCAGGCGGGTCCTGGGGACCCTACCTTGTCCGATGTCCTGGCCTTGGTCTGCTGCTCCAGCTCGCTCAGCCTGGCACCCACCTGCTCAGCCTTCTCCTCCTGCCAGGGCACCGTGGAGGCCAGCACCTGCCCAGCGCAGCGTGGCCTGTGTCGGTGCCCCTGCTTCCCCTCCCTCAGCAAGGCCTTGGCAAGCTTGGCATTGCCCTCGGCCAACAGCTCTGCTTCTCTCTTCTTGGCGCTGAAGGAGAGAAATGCCGCTCGGCGCTGGCTCGTTTCAGCCCGCTGTCCGCCGTCCCAGTGGCTTCAAAGGGCCTGCTCGGTCAGCTTTCCTGGAGGTCAGGGAACCAAAAGGTTGCGGCAAGTGTACAGCTAGTGTTACACTCTTAACCGGGGAAAGAACAGAGCGGCACACAAAGAATCAGAGAAAAGTCTTTATTAGTCTGGCAGGCTCAACCCAGCAAGTGTTACAGCTCTCTTCCCATCTTCTGACCCCCACCCCCTTCCTTGTTCTCCTCCTGCTTTTATACCCTTGGTAGGGCTCAAAAAGCGTCCAATCAACTACAAGCTTTAACATCCAATCAACAACAAGTTTTAACATCCAATCAGCAACAAGTTTTAACATCCAATCAGCAACAGTGGGATTCAAAAATTACCCAATCAGGATCGTGCGAGCAGCGTGGCCAAATGACAGGAGGCTGCCAGTACCGAGTGCAGTGTGGCCTGTACAGCGGACGTGAGCACACAGGGCCCAGAAGCAGGCAGCAGCATGTGGGCCCCGGGGGCATTCCAGCATGCGGGCCCCATGCGGCTCTACTGCAGGACCCAGTGGCTCTACCACAGGGCCCAGCCTCAGCAGTGTGCCCTCCAACTGGCCACAAACAGCGTTGGCACGCAGAGATGCCGAGCGATGGGGAGGCGGCTAGTGGCCCCATCCCAGCGCCTGACATTTTCCGCATCATGAGTGACTGTAGAATAAGTTCCAGCAATGAACACAGGTAATTATTTTTATTATAGAACCAGAAGGAGGTAGTATTATTTAGTGGGAATTGTATGAATTAGTATATAAGAGAAATATCCCTCTATTTTATCCTATTTAAATTCTGAAATAAATCACTCTTTAAAAAACAAAACTTTTTCCTTAATCTGAAAAGTAAATGAAATAGGATACTTCCAACACACAAAACATATTCAGTGATTGCTTTTTCAGTTTGTGAAAGAAAAATTATTGATCACAAACATGTTGAAAGTATTTTTGTTATTATATTTAGCTAACTGTCATTCATACCAGTCAGTAGAAAATAATGGTCTTTAGCAGCACAATAGCAAGCTTTCTCTAGGAAGTAAGCTTTAAAGAAGGAAATGAGTGAAAGTTTATTATGAAGTATAAAGATTGCCAGGGTAAAACATATTTGGCTAGATAATTATTAGTATTATGTTAAAGTCTAATGTATTCCATATCCAAGCTACAGATTTAACAGCAACTTCAATGAATAAGAGAATGAATGAGAAAACATCACGGAAAGCAATGAATGAAAGTCACATACCTTAGTAAAAGGGAGTATACATATTTCACAATTCAGACAGCTTCTTTCCACTGATTTATACATAAATGTTTGTAATGGCTACTTAGGTGAACCACTTAGATTCTCCTTTCAGAACCAAGGTACTCATTGCCCCAGGGGCTATAAGTGTTATAGAGACATCCAAGTGCCTCTCTAGAAATTACCTTCTGCCCAAGGAAGCTGCCTCACCCAAGGTCATGACCCCTCCTAGGGGACAGCCCACATTTATTAACTAGGATAGAAAGGACCTGCCAGCTAGATCTAAAGTTCATCGCAGCTCCAGAGCTCCCCAGAGCATGGGCTGAAGCTTCTGTTGCAATTTTATTGTAGTTCAATCCCTCCTTCTTCCCAATGCTGATAGCCTTATCCCTCACAAATCTTAGAGTCACATAATCTGTTTCCTACTCATTCTATGATAATTGGTATCACGAGTGGTTGTAGGCAGCAACTCTAAAATGGGACTTTAGAAATTGATCATCTGTTATCTAGCTGGCAATAATGACCCAACACTAGTGGTAGGTGGAGCCCTGAATAACCTCTTGTTGATGGAGGTACTATTATTAAAACTTTTTATATATTTTTCTTATTTTTTTCATAATTGACATAATAATACATGTTTATGGGGCACACTATGATATTTCAATGCATGTATGCATTGTATGATTGGATCAGGGTAGTTAGGATGTCTATCACCTCAAACCTTTATTTCTTTGTGATGACAAATTTCAAGATCCTCTTTGCTAGCTATCTTGAAATATACAATACATTGTAATTAACTATAGTCATCCTACTATATAATAGAACACCATAACTTATTTTTCCTTTCTAACTGTACCTTTGTATTAGTTGACAAATATCTCCCCATTCCCCCTAGCTACCCCTGTCCTAGCCTCTGGTAACCGCTATTCTATTCTCTATTTCTATGAGATCAACTTTTTTTAGGTTCTATACATGAGTGAGGTCACACGGTACAGGCATACCATGCTTTATTATGCTTTTTTTAATTGTGCTTTGCAGATACTGTGTGTTTTACAAATTGAAGGTTTGGGGCAACCCTGTACCAAGCAGGTCTATTGGCACCATTTTTCCAACAGCATGTACTCACTTCATGTCTCTGTGTCACATTTTGGTAATTCTTGCAATATTTCAAACTTTTTCATCATTATTATCTGTTATGGTGATCTGTAATCATTGATCTTTGATGTTACTATTATAATTTTTTTGGGGGGGTGCCACAATCTGTGCCTATATAAGATGGTGAACTTAATAAATACTTGTGTTCTGACTGCTCCACTGACCTATCATTACCCCATATCTCTCCCTCTCATTGTGCCTCCCTATTCCCTGAGACACAACAATATTGAAATGAGGCCAATGAATCACCCTACAATGGCTTTTAACTGTTCAAGTGAAAGGAAGAGTCAATCAATGCAGCAAATTTCATTGTCTTATTTTAAGAAATGGCCGCAGCCACCCCAGCCTTCAGTAACCACCACCCTAATCAGTCAGCAGCCATCAATATCTAGGCAAGACCCTCCACCTACAATAAGATTATGACGTACTGAAGGCTGAGATGATTGTTAATAGTTTTAGCAATAAATAAAGCATTTTTAATTAAGTTATGTAGGTTGGGTTTTTTGGGACATAATGCTATTGCACACAGTTAATAGACTACAATATAGTGAAATAACTTCTATATGCACTGGGAAACTGAAAAATTAGTGTGACTTACTTTATTGCTATATTCATTTTATTGTGGTTGCCTGGAACAAACCTGCAATATCTCTGAGATATGCTTCTGTTTGTCTTTCTGTGTCTGGCTTATTTCACGCAGCATTATGTCCTCTGGGTTCATCCAAGTTGTTGCAAATGACAGGATTTCATTCTTTTTTATAGCTTAATAGTATTCCATTGTATAGTATACCATATTTTCTTTATCCATTCATCATTTGATGGACATGTAGGTTGATTCCATCTCTTGGCTACTGTGAACAGTGCCGCAATAAACATAGGGGTACAGATATCTCTTTGACATACTGATTTCAGTTCTTTTGGATATATACCTAGTAGTGGAATTGCTGGATAATATGCAGTCAAATTTTTAATTTTTTGAGAAACCTCCATACTGGTTTCCATAGTGGCTGTGATAATTTATATTCTTACCAACAGTGTATAAGAGTTTCCCTTTCTCCACACCCTCGCCAGCATTTGTTATTTTTCATCTTTTTTTTCTTTTTTTTGAGACAGTCTTGCTGTGTCACCCAGACTAGAGTGCAGTGGTGTCGTTGTAGCTCACAGCAACCTCTAACTACTGGGATCAAGCAATCCTCCTGCCCCAGCATCCCCAGTAGCTGGGACTACAGGCACATGCCACTACACCCAGATAATTTTTTTTTTTTTTTTTTTATAGAGATGAGATCTAGCTCTTGCTCAGGCTGGCCTCAAACTCCTAAGCTCAAGCAATCTTCCTGCCTCTGCCTCCCTGAGTGCTAAGATTACAGGCATGAGCCACCATACCTGGCCTTTTTGTCTTTTTGATAAGCCATTAAGTGGGATGAAGTGATATCTCATTGTTTTGATTTGCATTTCCCTGATGATTAGTGATATCGAGCAATCTGTCATATACCTACTGGCCATTTGTATGTCTTCTTCTGAGAAATGTCTATTCAAATCTTTTGCCCATTTTTTGATAGGATTATTTGTTTTTTCTGCTACTGAGTTGTTTGAGCTCCTTATATATTCTTGATATTAACCTCTTGTTGGATGGACAATTTGCAAATACTTTCTCCCATTTTGTAGGTTGTCTCTTTGCTCTGTTGATTGTTTCCTTTGCTGTGCAGAAGCTTTTCAGTTTGATGTAATTTCATTTGTCTATTTTTGCCTTTGTTGTCTGTGCTTTTGAGGTCTTATCTAAAAAATCTTTGCCCAGACCAATGTCATGAAGTATTTCTCCTATTTTTTACTAGCAGTTTTATAGTTTTGGGTCTTACATTCAAGTCTTTAATCCATTTTGAGTTGATTTTTGTATGTGTGAGAAAGAGTGGTCTAGTTTTATTTTTCTGCATGTGAATATCCAGTTTTCCTAGCACCATTTATTGAAGAGATTGTCTTTTCCCCAACTTTTGGAAACTTTGTAAAAAATTAGTAGGCTTTAGATATGTACACTTATTTCTAGGCTCTCTATTCTGTTCCATTGGACTAAATGTCTATTTTATGTCATTACTATGCTGTTTTTATTACTGTGGCTTTGTAGTATATTTTGTAGTCAGTTAGTGTGATGCCTCTGTCTTTGTTCTTTTTGCTCAAGATACTTTGGTTATTTGGGGCCATATGAATTTTGGGATTATTTTTTCTATATTTGTGAGGAATATCATTGGTATTTTGATAGAAATTGCATTGAATCTGTAGATTGTTTAGAGTAGTATGGATGTTTAACAATATTAATTATTCTAATCCATAAATAAGGACATTTTTCCATTTATACATGTCTTCTTAAATTTTTTTATCAGTATTTTATAGGTTTTTCTTGTAGAGATTTTTTTACTACCTTTGTTAAATTTATTTCTAGGTATTTTGTTTTTATTGTAGCTATTGTAAATGGAATTACTTTCTTAATATTTTTCCCTGATAGTTCACTATTGGTGTATAAAAATGCTACTGGTTTTTGTATGTTGACTTTATTTACTTATTTATTTTTTTATTTCAGCATATTATGGGGGTACAAATGTTAAGGTTATGTATATTGTCCATGCCCCCCCTCCCACATGCCCAACATCTGATAAATGTTATTCCTATATATCCACTTAAGTGTTGATCCCGTTAATACCAATTTGCTGGTGAGTACATGTGGTGCTTGTTTTTTCATTCTTGAGATACATCACTTAGTAGAATGGGTTCCAGCTCTGTCCAGGAAAATACAAAAGGTGCTATATCACCATTATTTCTTAAAGTTCAACCATGGTATACATATAACACATTTTATTAATGCACTCATGTATTGATGGGCACCTGGGTTGTTTCCACACCTTTGCGATTGTGAACTGTGCTGCTATAAACATTCGAGTGCAGGTGTCCCATTTGTAGAGTGTTATTTGATCTTTTGGGTAGATGCCCAGTAGTGGAATTGCTGGATCAAATGGTAGATCTACTTTTATCACTTTAAGGTATCTTTATATTGTTTTCCACAGAGGCTAAACCAGTTTGCAGTCCCACCAGCAGCGTAGGAGTGTTCCTATCTCTCCACATCCATGCCAACATTTATTGTTTTGGGACTTTTTGATAAAGGCCATTGTTACTGGAGATAAGTGATATCTCATTGCAGTTTTGATTTGCATTTCCCTGATGATTAGAGATGTTGAGCATTTTTTTCATGTTTGTTGGCCTTTATTCTGTCTTCTTTTGAAAAATTTCTGTTCATGTCCTTTGCCCACTTTTTGATAGGGTTAGTTTATATCCTGCAACTTTATTGAATTCGTTTATTAGTTCTAACAGTTGTTTGGTAGAGTCTTAGAATTTTCCATATATTTGATCATTTTGTCTGAAAACAGGGACAATTTGACTTTCTCCTTTTTAATTTGGATGCCCTTTATTTCTTTCTTTTGCCTAATTTCTCTGGCTGTTACTTCAGATCCGTACTTACAGATCAGTAATAAAAGTCGTGACAGTTAGCATTCTTTTCTTGTTCCAGGTCTTAGAGGAAAAACTTTAAACTTTTCTTTGTTTAATATGATGTTAGCTGTGGATTTGTTGTATATGGCCTTTATTGTGTTGTGTATCAGGTGCTTTTTCTGCATCTATTGAAGTAATCATATGTTTTTTGTTCTTGATTCTATTAATGTGATGTATTGTGTTTATTGATTTGTGTATGTTGAACCATCTTTGCTCCCTGGGATGAATCCCACTTGATCATGGTGAATGAGCTTCTTAATGTGTTGTTGAATTTGGTTTGCTAGTATTTTGTTAAGGATTTTTGCATCTATGTTCATTGGGGATACCAGCCTGTAGTTGTCTTTTTCTGTTGTGTCCTTGTCTAATTTTGGTTAGGGTAATCCTGGTCTTGTAAAATCAGTTTAAAAATTTTTCTCTTCTTTAATGTTTTAGAAGAGTTTGAGAAATATTTGTATTAGTTCTTCCTATTATTTTTTAATCTCTTTAAATTCCTTTTACCATAGTTCTTCTTTAAATATTTGTTAGAATTCAGCAGTTATACCATCAGATATAATTTTTTTTAAAAAATTAATTAATTAATTAATTATAGCCCCGGGAGGAACCTGGGGCCACAAGTGTGTTTGAAGTGTTGATGATCAGCTGGAACAAAGGACACACCTGGGCTTTTTTTTGATGGGAGAGTCTTTTTTACTCCTTCAATGTTGTTACTTGTTAATGTTCTATTCAAGTTTTCTATTTTTCAGTGATTCAATCTTTGTGGTTGTGTGTCCAGAAATTTATCCAATTCTTCTACATTTTCCAATTTGGCATATAGTTGTTCATAGTAGTTCCTATGATCTTTTGTATTTCTGTGGTATCAGTTATAATGTCTCCTTTTTCATCTCTAATTTTATTTATTTGAGTCATCTCTCTTTTTATCTAAGTTAGACTAGCTAAAGATTTCTTGATTTCATTATCTTTTCAAAAAACCAACTCTTTGTTTGTTGATCTGTTGTATTGCTTTTTAATCTGTATTTCATATATTCCTGCTCTGATCTTTGTTATTTATTTTCTTCTACTAATTTTGGGTTTAATTCATTCTTGTTTTTCTGGTTCCTTGAGGTGTAATGTTATGTTATTTATTTGATATCTTTCTACTTTTTGGTGTATACATTCATTGCTATGCACTTCCCTCTTAGAGTTACTTTTGTTATATCCCATAGATTTTGGTATGTTGCATATCCATTCTCATTTGTCTCAAGGAATTTTTTAATCTTTTAAATTTATTCATTTATCCATTGGTTATACAGGAGCATGTTGTTTAATATCCATGTATTTGTACAGTTTCCAATGTTCCTTCTCTGATTGATTTCTAGTTTTATTCCATTGTGGTTAAAAAAGATACTTGATATAATTTTGATTTCTAAAAATTGGTTAACACTTGTTTTGTGACCTAACATATGGTCTAACTTGGAGAATGTTCCATGTGTTGTTGAGAAGACTGCGTTTTCTGTACCATTGTATAGAATGTCCTGTAAATGTCTATTAGGTCAATTTGCTTTAGAGTGCAGTTTAACTTAGATGTTTCCTTGTTGATTTTCTGTCTGAATGATCTGTCCATTGTGACAATGGGGTGTTGAAGTTCCCTACTATTACCATATTACAATTAATTTCTCTCTTTAGGCCTATTAATATTTGCTTTATAAATTTGGGTGCTCCAGTGTTGGGCAAATATTCATTTACAACAGTTATATCTTCTTGCTGTATTGATTTCTTTGTCATTATATAATGGCCTTCTTTGTCTTTTTTTTTTTTTTAACTTTCCTGACTTAAAGTTTTTTTTTTTTTTTTTAATCTGATATAAGTATAGTTCTTACTGTTCATTTTTGGTTTCCATTTGCATGGAATATCTTTTTTTTTTGAGACACAGTCTCACTCTGTTGCCTAGGCTAGAGTGAGTGTCATGGCATCAGCCTAGCTCACAGCAACCTCAAACTCCTGGGCTCAAGCCATCCTCCTGCCTCAGCCTCCCGAGTAGCTGGGACTACAGGCATGTGCCACCATGCTCGGCTGATTTTTTCTATATATATTAGTTGGTCAATTAATTCTTTCTATTTATAGTAGAGACGGGGTCTCGCTCTTGCTCAGGCTGGTTTTGAACTCCTGATCTTGAGCAATCCACCCACCTCGGCCTCCCAGAGTGCTAGGATTACAGGTGTGAGCCACCGCGCCCGGCCTGCATGGAATATCTTTTTCCATTTCTTTACTTTCAGTCTATACGTGTCTTTATAAATGAAGTGAGCTTCTTGTAGGTAGCATATAATTGAATCTTGTATTTTGTTTGTTTGTTTGTTTTTTAGAGATAGGGTCTCACCTTGTTGCCCAAGCTGGAATGCAGTGGGCTGATCATAGCTCACTGCACCCTCAAACTCCTGGGCTCAAGCAATCCTCCTGCCTCAGCCTCCCAAGTAGCTGGGACTATAGGTGCAAACCACTCTGCCTGGCTAAATATTTTTTTTTTTTTAGAAATAGGGTCTCACTATATTGCCCGGGCTGGTCTCAAACTCCTGACCTCAAGAGATCCTTCTTCCTTTGCCTCCCAAAATGTTGGGATTACAGGTGTGAGCCACTGTGCTGGCTGCCTCTTGTTTTTTAATTCTTTCAGCCATTCTGTGTTTTTTAGTTGGAGAATTTAAGCCATTTACATTCAGCATTATTATTGATAGGTAAGACTTTGCTACTGTCATTTTGTTACTTATTTTCTGGTTTTTTAAAGATACTTTCTTGCTTTTTTCCTTTCTTACTGTTTCTCTTTGTGGTTAAGTGATTTTCTTTAGCAGTATGTTTTGAGTCCATGTTATTTATTTATAGTGTATCTATTATAGGTTTTGCTTTGTGGTTACTATGAGGCTTACAGAAATTGTTAAAACTTTCACTGGTGAAAAACTACGATGAAATACTGGTAGAAGGGAATGCACTAGTGGATGTAATGCCTCAGGCTTTTGAGAGTTTCAAGGGTAATAATAATTATAAGGACATTGGAATCACATGGCTATTGCTAGGGGCCATCGCTGCATTAGAGTAAGTTATAGCCCTCAAGCTAATAATTTTTTTTTTTTTATTTTAAAATGTTTTAAAAGAAGAAAAATTTGAAATAGAGACCATATGTGGCCCTCAAATCCTAAAACATTTACTTTCTGGCCCTTTACAGGAAGTTCGTTGACCTCTACATTAGAAAAAGAAAAGAAAGGATGAAGGTGATCAATTACCTGTATAAAAGTGATTTGTGAAACCTAAGGAAGTTATGTGCTCCCTTACAACACATAAAGATTCTCATCTCCTATAGCCTAGGGGGAGAAAAAGCTGAGGATTTTGTCCAAGACTTAAATATAAGATAAGTAGAACTTCAGAAAAGGTTGATTTCCCAACCCAGGCCCATCTGCTACCTAAGGTTATTTGTGACTGTTATTAAGTGACAAGGAGGGCTAGTAGCTTTAAGTGGGAACCAGGTCAGAAAGGGCTCTGCAGCAGGCTGAGGCTGTTGGACAAACAGTTGTGCCACTTGAGCCATACATACAGCAAACATTGTTGTACTAGAAGTATCTGTTGTGGAAAAAGATGTAGTATGGATTGCATATCAGAGTCCAACAAGAGGATCACAATATAGACCCATTTAATTCTGGAGCAAAGCCATGCACTCTTCAATAGAAAATCATGCATTGTTTGAAAAATAACTCCTGATGTGTTCTGGGTTATGGTTCAGAGGGAGCACCTGACTCTTAGACATCAAATTCCTTATGAGATTAGAGCTGCCCATCATGAGAAGGGGCCTGTCAGACCCACAAAGTCATAAAGCCAAGTGGGTACATTAGCAATTCATCATAAGATGGATGTAGTATACCAAGGATCAGACATGAACCAGATAAGAGGGCACAAATAAACTGTACATGCAGGTGGCCCCTATCTCTGTATTACCATGGTTGTACCAGCAACTCTTTGTTTATATCTATGGCCACACAGGGCATCTCATATTAATAACTGATAGAGATGAGTTGAAAGTCAAGCCCACTTTCTAGATGGGTAAGCTTGGTATTAGATGCAAGCTGAAAATGGACTGTTGCTACATAGTACCCTCACACAGAAGTAACCTTGAAAGGTTACAGTAAGAAAAATCTACCTGATGGGCAGTAATTCAGATGCTGTACCTGATCATTGACTTTGAACAAAAAGAGAAGTGTCCCAAGATAAAATAGGTGGACTCAGGGCAATTGTGAACAACTCAGTTTGCTGGTCAGAGACCCCAAAGAAAAAGAGATTGGAAGATGGAAAAAGAGATATCTGATATAGAGGTATGTGGATTGCCATGGGAGTGGGCACAAAATGTGAATATCCTTGCTTTGACACATTAACACCTAAGAGAGAGCATCTACCATAAAATCATCCACTCAGATGCACACAAGTATATAGAATGACCAAGTCAGCGTATGTCAGCCGGGTGCTGACATTGGCCTTTTCAAGTGTTGGCACAATGGACCTATGAAAAGAGTAGACATGTTGGTTGGGATTAAGGCAATGCATGGGTGTCATTCAATAAGGCTCATCTGTCTACTGTTGTTGTTGAATGCCATACCTGCCTGCTTAAGAGACCAACACTGAGCCCCTGATAGGTTGCTGAGATAGTTATTAATTTATTGCCTCTCAGCTCCAAATTTATCCTTTAATACCTACTGTGCAATAATGGATAGAATTCCTGTAAGCATTTCTCCTTTACAGTGAACACGATGTTAAGCTTTCTCACTAGAGGTCGCTGCAGTGACATTGCAGGAGGAAGAGGCTTCTACTAATTCCAGCTGCTGTGCTATTGGCGAGAGATACGCATTTAAGAACATTCAGTGGTGTTCTGCTCCAGCCACATGCCAAGAATGCAAGGTCCCTAGGTCACCTTATGGCTCTGGTTCTGCCAGGTGATCACCTTCTCCTGGCCCTCAAAACACTAACATCACATGCTTCGATTTCCCTTCAGTACTGACACCCCTGCTTTCTCTGCACACCCATGGAACCCACTTACCCACCATATGTGGTTTGCCTACATCAACAGGTTTGCTTCCTGCTTGACCAGTGATTGTGGACTAGCTCTGGCCCAGAGAAACAAGCATACTTTACTGCTATCCAGTGAGCTTGAACTCTACCTTCTCCACTGAGGTCTGCATGCCAGCCTTGGTAAGGAGGTTCTCTTATAAGTTTGTCTCTCCCTGGGTACTCTCACCCAGCCCTAGATTACTGTATAGAGTTCTCTCACATCTTATTATCATTCTTTTATCATAGCTTAATAATTATTTATATTAAACTGTCCCTATTTAAATCACAATTTCTTTGGCCCTAGCACCTCCTTCTGTAAAACTGAGATACCAAAGACTGCCCAAACAAGCTCCCATGTTATTTCTGAGGATCAATTGATATGATGTATGCACAAGCATTTTGTTAAGTGTAATGTGCAATATAAATACAAGCTATTTTATTTTTATATTAATAATGATGTTGAATGACTGACTTTGCAAACTTAATATCTTACTATTGGTAAAGTGTTTGGTTTTTATCCTACCACCATTCCCGATTCTGAAAAATGGTCTAGTTGTTTGTGCATTATCTCTAAATTATCATTCTTACTCATGCAGAAGAGTTGAAAATGCAAGCTGTGATATGATGAAACATCCCCTTCTCTGTCATAAAATTTTACTTAGAGGAAGAATTCTGACTAAAGTGCCATAAGAATATGATAAAGAGCCGAAGACTAGAAGTGCAAAATCACCCAAGCAAGTGTATAAAGCTTAGAATTCCCAGGCAGTTGATATTTATCACACAGCTGAATGCTAATGCAGCCAGGAAAATAACATCAACTCCAGATGCAGCTGTTAGGAATGTGCTGTGGGACAGGTCATCTGTGCTTTTCATCTGCCAAATGCATCCTTTAAAGGAAGTGCATAGTAAATATTGGTGAAAAAAGGAAGAAGGAGAATTTAAACCCCAATATTAACTTTGTCATACTTTAAAAATACTTGGACCTGAATAACACCTAAATATATTAACTTAGTGTTATTTTTCACTTGGTAAATGGTTTTGAAATATTTTCAAGTATTTGAATCATATTATAGACGAATATAAAAATAGGTTCCACAAACCAAGATGTAAATTGTTCTGTTTGAATGTGCAGGTGATTTCAAAATAGTTTTAAGTATTCAATTGAAAAGACTAAAAATTAATAGAAATAATCCAAAAGCTCAAATGTAAATTCTTCAGTATCAAAACCACTTCTATCAATTTGAATGATCAAAATATTATAGGTATCTTTTGTTAGATTACCTTATTTTTAGGATCTGATCTAACAACTTTCTTTTTTTTATTTATAAAAAAATTATTTATCTTTTGTTTTTATTTTTTATTAATTTCTTTCGGTTGGGCTATAATGATCTAACAACTTTCAATGCAGTCCTTTCTGGCAACTGAAAGACAATAAAAATGTGAAAATTGAAATGTTTAGTTTTGTTAATATCCTAATTATTAAAAAAATCCTTAAAAGGTTTATTTAGACAAAGTAATGACATTTTCATATTCTAAGAGAGAATCTCACCAAATGAAAGGAATATAATGGTAAGTGTTACTCCCACAAGTATGTTTGGATCTGAATAAAAATAGCTATTAAGTTTATTGTCTCAGGTTGAATTCTGTAAGAGCAGTTGCTGAGAAAGAGTTTGGAAACAAGATGCTTATTAGAGAAATGGAGAGGAAGAAATTGAACTGTGATGCAGGAAGCTCTGGGATGAGTAATACCCTTCAGAATGTCTTCTGTTGGGCTATAGTGACTGTGCCTTTATATTCCCACTTTGCTCAGTGAGCGATGTGGGTTGTTCTGGGAAGGATGTGACCTCTGGTGAGGCAGTTCTGTGCAGTGCAGCTGAGGGAGCCCCTGTAGAGGCTGCCAGCTGGAGGTAGCTTGCTGACACTCCCCACAGTTGGGTAGACCCTTGGACATGGATCTGGGTGTTGCATCTCCATGTCTTTCAGAGTCCACATGTTATGCCACATAGATCTACTTCTCTATGTGTGTTTGGGGAATAGCTCCTAGAAAATTCCAATGGAAACCTCTTTCTAAGAGAAACTTAGAGGATGGAGGTTAGTGAGACAACCTATAGTCTTTGCTGCTGCACTTGGACTCTGGACCACAATTGCTATTTATCTTCCTCCTCCACTTTCATTCTAAATAACCGTGTCATCAGCTACCACGTATGTTAGCCTTAGTGGCTTACTTGGTGGCATGACCCAGATCCTCACCTCTGAGCCCTTTGAGTGCCTAGTCACTATGCCCTTCTCATAATAGGGTGACCATATTTGTCTCTTTATAGTTATAATTGGCAGGGGACTACCAAGAAGCACTCATGTGGCTCATTTGGATTATGTACGCATTCCTCTACACTCATTCCTTACTCTACAGTAAGCAGCCTTCCTTCCTCCTCATGATCAGGGTCAGTTTTTCCTGCCAAATCAGCGACTCCTTTTCCTGTGTGAAATTGCAGTTTATAATTAAGTGAGACTCTTGCTGTGACCCTGGGCAAATCATGCCTACTTTTAGGAAAAAGACATCTAACCATGCGGAGGCTAGAGTTGCAGAAGTAGGGAACACAAAAGCCTCCCAGTGGTCATTGGGAAAAATATTAAGTGGGTGGAAACTTGTCTTTTACTTTGCAGGGAATGTCCCAGCATGAGACTAGAAGACTCCTACAATTTTAAGGGTGAGGGTGGCCCTGAATCTTTGTAGAGGTTGCCTCTTTGGAGTTGGTGTATCTTTCTAAGTCCTCTATGTGCTGATTCTACCCCTTGTTTTCGAAGTATTCTGCCTACTGGGATGACAATATCACATAAAGATTGTTAATTTAGGGCATATACAAAATCTTGGAGGGTGGAGTATTATTTCTGAGCTGATGCTTCAGCTGATGCTTCAGCTATGCCTTCAGCAGGCTGTTCCAACACTCTATCAGGCTGGCAGCTTCTGGGTCATAAAATATGTGATATAGTCAGTGGATCCCATGATCAAGGGCCCAGTCCCACACCACCAATGCTGTAAAGAGAGATCCTTGGTCTGCCACTGTGTTATGTGAAATCACATACCAGGGGATCCAACATCTTGTAAACTCTTGAATAATGGTGCTACTTGAGGCTCTACAGGCAGTGAAGGCAAACACATACTCAAAATAAGTATCTATTCCTATCAAAATGAGCCACTGGTTTTTCTAGGTTAGAAGCAGCCCAGTGTAGTCAGCTTGCCACCAAGGGCTTGGTTGTGGTCCTTGAGGAATCATAACATATCAAGACTAATAATTTTTTTTTTGTTGTTGTTGCCACCAGGTTGAACAAAACAGTCATTGGCTGCAGTAGCAAGATCAGTCTTGATCAGTGGGAGTCCATGTTGTTGGGCAAATGCATAACCTCCACTTCTGCCACCGTAGCTGCATTGTTAGTGAGGCCATCGTTCCAACCCTGGGATGGCTGATAACAGGGGTTGGCTGACATCAGCTGGCCAGGTAGGTCATCATCTATTTTTCTGTTTAATGCCTCTGTTATGGCTGATGATTTCTGTTGAGTGTTAACATGTGCTACAAAGAACTTTTATTCATACTTCATTCTATTCTTATTTCATGTATATCCATCCATACACCTCTACCTCAGACCTTCTTTTTCCCATCTTCCAATATTTCTCCTTCCTGATCTCTCATTATGAGCCAGACTATTTGCCATTGTCCATGAGTCTGTATATACTTTAAACTTGGGTACATCTCATTCCACACATAAAGTATAACCAGGTGAACCGCCTTAAGCTCTGTCCAGTGGGGGGATTTTTCTTTAACACTATTTACAAGGTCATTACTGTGTGATGCTCTAATTTAGCTATTATCTACTTTTCAACTTGCACCCACATACTAAGCCAATCCATAAGTAAACCAATCTTGGGCTTTTCTCTCTTCCTGCAACTGGTAGTATAGAATTCTCCCATGTAGCCATAGAAGTGACCTGAGGGAGTGGTACTAATGTAACAGTGACGGCTAGTGTGGGAGTCTGGGCTACCTGCCATGTATCTTCCTGTCGCCACTACTATTCATGCTCAATCCCAGATGCACCATTGTCATCTAACACTGAATTTTTGCTAGATTTAGTGAACTTAAGATTTGGTGAGTTTCACAGGCTCTAACTCATGATGAGTGTTCTGGCCATATGATCACTTAGTGTCCTAGGGGCAATCTTTCTATCTCCATCAGGGGCCAGCAACACACTAGAAGTAGTTTTTCAAAAGGAATATAATTTGTTGCTGATGGCATGGCCTTGCTCCAGAACCCCAGGAGCTTGTATTGTGATTCTTCTACTAGAGCTTGCCACAATTTTGATACCGTATCTTTTTCCACTATTGATGTTTTCAACATGATAATGTCTGCCAAATCTTATGGTCTAAGCACCAAAGCCGTTTGCACTGCAGCATGAAACTGCTGCAGAGCCCTTTTATTCTTCGGGTTCTGTTCAAAGCTGGCAGCCTGTCATGCCACAAAATAATTGGTTGGTAGCAGTATTCCAAAGTATGTAGTATGCTGCTTTTAGGACTTGAAGAGACCAGCTTGTCTTTTGCTTTGGAGGGACCATCTCAGCATGGGTCTAGAAGACTCCTACCATTTTAAGGGTGAGGCTGGCCTTGAATCTCTGTAGAGGTTACTTCTTTGGAGTTGGTGTATCTTTCCAAGTTCTCTATGTGCTAGCCATCTCCCGCTTTTTTCCGTAATATCAAAGAGGTCAGCTGGCTTTTACACCTGGCTTTGAATTCTGTTACTCTCTCAGCTATTTGTTATTCTGCAGTCATCTAATCCCATAGAATTTTTTTTAAATGAGAAACTCTCACCCCATTCCAAGCTCAAGGTGGGTTGAATCTTTTAACATCTTTATTGAGATTTAATTTACATGTTATATCTAATTCACCAATTGAAAGTCTACATTCAGTGTTTTTTAGTATACTCACAGTGTTGCACAGCCATTGCTATGATTTAATTTTATAGTGTTTTTGTTCCCCCTGAAAGAAATGCATATCTGTTAGCAGTCATCCCAACTCGCCATGCTCTTTACCCTAAGAAACCATTAGTTAACTTTCTATCTCTATAAATTTGCCTGTTCTGGACATTTGATATGAATGGACTGGCTTTTCTCATTTAGCATATATTTTTAAGGTTTATTCATGTGGTACCATGTTTCAGCACTTCATACATTTTTATTCTCAAATAATATTCAATTGTGTGGACACAGCACATTTTGTTTATCCATTCATCAGGTGATGGTTATTTAGGTTGATTCACTTTGGGTTGTTATGAATAATGCTGCTATGAACATTTCTATACAAGTTTTTCTGTAGAAATATGTTTTAATTTCTTAGATTTATACCTAAGAGTAGAATTACAGGATTATATGGTAACTCCATGACTAACTTTTTGAAGAGCTGTTTTACATTTTATATTTTCACCAGCAAAATATGAGGGTTCCAGTTTTTTCACATCCCTGTAAATACTTGCCTATGGTCTGTCTTTTTATTATGTCCATCCTACTGTGTATGAACTGGGATCTCATTGTGGTTTTGATTTGCATTTCCCTAATGACTAATGATGTTGAATATATTTTCATGTGCTCCATTATTTTTTTTATCTAATATTTTCTCCATAAGTATCACACATCTAGTACATTACACCTGCTAGGGCATTCCCTGCCACTGGTATACCCTCCTAATTCACCACTAGTGACAGTTTTAACAATTTGTAACAGCCCACCTTATACCGAAAGCTCACCATGTTCCACTTACCATCAGGAGTAAGTGGGCTAGATCACTCACCACCAGTAGGGTGGTGAGTGATCTAGCTCCAAAACATCATCTTATTGCCTGCTTTCTCAGATCACTCTTGGTATCAACTGTTGCCAATTGGATTTTACAGAAGTAGATGAGACAGAGTATGAGATACATGATATTCATTAGAAATCAGTATCTGTTAAAGAGGTCAGGAAGGAGGATTAGTCAGAGGAAGAAGTCAAACTGATATGCAGGTCTGACAGTCTTGTTCAACCTAGTGGGGAGTTCTGGAGCAATATTGGCTCATCATAGTGTCCTGATTTGTGTTAAAAAGACCAGGTCTTTATGCTCCCCCTGACTCAGCTACTGGATGTAGGCTGTCCTAAGAAGGATGTGATTTCAGATAAGGCTATTTTCTGCAGCTGAGTCAAAACTGGAAGGAGCTGATAGCCAAAGTCTGCCTGCTGACTTCCTTCCCAAAAGCTAGGCATCAAATTTTTCCTTTCAGATGATGATCTGGATGTCACATTATCATGTCTACCACATATGTTATATTTTGATACAACTTAGAGGCCTTCCTGGTAGTTGTTATATTTTATTAAGTAGCTTGTGGTCATGTTGAAAAATCTCCAAAAACTCAGTAATTAAGGGACGAATATGAAGTGTTGATAGATAACATATGCAGGGGTTAATTTTCTCTTTTTGGTTATATTCTTATTAGCATATATTTATATTTTTGTTGCCTATTTATCATTCTGCAGAAATAGAAGTACCAACTTGTTTCTTCTGATGAAACACAGAAAAATGCATAGTCTCAGAGGTTCACTTGGCCTTGAATTAAAAAAAAAGATGTCTTTATCTATCTATCCACCTAGCTATCTTCCTTCTCTCCTTCCTTCCTTTTTCTCTTTCCTGTTGTATTATTATTGCTTAACACTTGTCTTACATTTGTATATTGCTTAAAATGATTTTCTCTCATTTGAAAACTCTTGTCTGTGATAGTCAGTCAATTAATTTGATGCCAGAGAAGTTCATTGTAAAATAAAAGGTAAAATTTCGCCCAGATTGCCACCTTCCTTGAGGAAGAACCACAGACATATTTCTTAGATTTTTCTAGCCTTTTTTTTTTTAATTTGACCTTTTGATATTAGGACATGATTCTTTCAATATTCAATTCTTATGTTGCAAATGCACTAATTTTTCATGTCTTGGATGTTCCCTCTTTGGTGCAGAATTAACTGAAATAAAATGTAATACAACATGCACTTTAAAGAACCTAAATCAATTTAAGCAATTTTACTACAGGGAAATAAATTTATTTATGAAAGGCAAATCATATTGGAATTCATACCTTAAGTGGCAGATACCCTACCCATTTAGACTTAATACAAAGTAGTTTTCAAATATGCTTGTGTAGAAGTGAATAACAAGAACAAATCATTTTAATACACATTTATATGTTGCTTACTAGGCAATGACTTTCTCATACAATATGTATTTGATTTTTTCTCAATAAGTAAACATTTCATTTCATTTGATTTGCTCTAATGGCTTTAGTATTTAGTAGCTTGTATATTTGTTTAGTGAAAGAGGGTCCAGTGGCTGTCTCTTATTCTAAGTAATTTACACCAGTCTATGTTTTCAGTGCTTTTACTTTGATGTTTGTGCATATTGTCTGAAAATTTTGAATTCCAGTGAATTGAAATGAAACCTCAAAGAAAGTGAATTTTTAGTATCAAAAAGAATGGGTAAGTGCTTACCTAACAATTGAATTACTCTTGCTCTCTTTCTCTCTCTGTATGTGTGTGTTATGTGTGTGTGTGTGTGAGAGAGAGAGAGAGAGAACATAGGCTTTTATGCCACATCAGGATATCTGGAAGTCTATTTGAATAGAATATGTAGAATTTATTTGAGCGGATAAGAGAGAGACTGAAAATGGATCAATAGTGGTCCATCTCGGATATTGGAATAACAGGATTATGTTTGACCCTAAAAGGCTGGAACGAAATTGTTGTCAATGGAAAAAAAATGGTAAAATTTCTTCTGTGGGAACACAGCTGTGGATACTGTACAACTACTAATTTTGGGACACACTTCCTTTAAAAGACTTTTAAATGGCAAAACCTTGAAAAGAGGCAGCCGTGTTAAGTGTAATTTTATATAATTTCCGATTCTTTCTTCCAACTCCAAGTTGGGAGAAAAGGTTGGACACAGCTTAGATTAAAGTAACTCCTCTCTTAAGAAATAGAACTATTGGGATAATTTGGACCTATTTCACTTAGCATAATGTCCTTCAGATTCATCCATTTTGTGTTGTTGCAAATGATAGGATTTCCTGCTTTTTAAAGGCCAAATAGTATTCCATCGTTTATATCTACCACATTTCTTTATCCATAAATCAGTTGATGGACTCTTAGGTTGTTTCCATATCTTGGCTCTTGTGAATAACACTGCAATGAAGATAGCAGTGCAAATATTTCTTCAAGATAATGGTTTTATTTTCTTTGGACCTATATCCCAAAGTGGAATTGCTGGATCATATGGTAGTTCTATTTTTAATTTTTTGAGGAAACTTTATACTGTTTTCCATAATTTCTGTACCAATTTACATTACCATCAACAGTGTACAAGGATTCCCTTTTCTCTACACCCTAACCAACACTTGCTATCTCCTGTTTTTTTGATAATAGCCATCGTAACAGGTATCAGATGATATCTCACTGTGGTTTTGATTTGTATTTCCCTGATGATTAGTGAAGTTGAGCACCTTTTCATATACCTTTTGGCCATTTATATTTTTTTTTTGGGAAATGTCTATTCAGGTCCTTTGCCCATTTTAATTTTTTTTTTTTTTTTGCTATTAAGTTTACATGAGCTCCTATGTATTTTAGCTAAGAAAACCTTATTAGCCGGGCACGGTGGCTCACGCCTGTAATCCTAGCTCTCTGGGAGGCCGAGGCGGGCGGATGGTTTGAGTTCAGGAGTTCGAAACCAACCTGAGCAAGAGCGAGATCCTGTCTCTACTATAAATAGAAAGAAATTAATTGGCCAACTAATATATATACAAAAAAAAATTAGCCGGGCATGGTGGCGCATGCCTGTAGTCCCAGCTACTTGGGAGGCTGAGGCAGCAGGATGGCTTGAGCCCAGAAGTTTGAGGTTGCTGTGAGCTAGGCTGACCCCACGGCACTCACTGTAGCCTGGGCAACAAAGTGAGACTCTGTCTCAAAAAAAAAAAAAAAAAAAAACCTTATTAGATGCATGGCTTTCAGCTGGCCATGGCGGCAAGCACCTCTAGTGTCAGCTACTCTGGAGGCTAAGAAAGGAGGATCACATGAGCCCAGGAGTTCAAGGCTGCAGTGAGCTCTGATTGGGCCATTGCATTCCAGTCTTTACAATAGAGTGAGACCCCATATCTAAAAAGAAAAGAAAAGAAAAGATATATAATTTGCAAATATTGTCTTCCATTGTATAGGTTTTCTTTTTACTCTGTTGATTGTTTCTTTTGCTGTACTGATGGTTTTTAGTTTGGTGCAATCTCATTTGTCACTTTTGCTTTTGTCACCAGTGCTTTTGATGTTATATGCAAAAAATCATTGTCAAGATCAATGTTAAAAAAATTTTTTTCCTATGTTTTCTTATAAGAGTTTTATGGTTTCAAGTCTTACATTTAAGTAATACATTTTGAGTTGATTTTTGTGTATAATATAAGGGTCCAATTTCATTCTTCTGCTTGTGGGTATCCAGTTTTCCCAACATTTATTGAAGAGATTGTCCTTTCCCCATTGTGATTCTTGGCATGGTTGTCAAAGATCAGTTCACCATAGATGCATGGATTTATCTCTGGGCTCTTTATTCTGTTTCATTGTATATGCGTCTATTTTTATGCCAGTGACATACTCTTTTGATTATTTTAGCTTTGTATTATATTTTGAAATCATGAAGTGTGATGCCCCCAGCTTGGTTCTTCTTACTCAAGGTTGCTTTGGCTATTTGGAATCCAATGGTTTCATATGAATTTTAGGATTAATTTTCCTATTTTTGTAAAGAATACCAAAGGGATTTTGATAGTGATTGTACTGAATCTATAGATTGCTTTGGGTAGTATGGACATTTTAACAATATTAATTCTTTCAAATTTTGAACACAATATATTTTTCCATTTATTTGTGTTTTCTTTAATTTATTTCATCAATGTTTTACAATTTTCAATGTACTAGTCTTTCCTCTCTTTGGTTAAGTTGATTTCTAAGTAATTTTTTTTGTTACTATCGTGAATGGGATCGTTATCTTGATTTCCTTTTTGGATAGTTCACTGTTTGTGCATGGAAATGTGATTGATTTTTGAATGTTGATTTTGTATCTTGCAACTCTATTGAATTCACTTATTAGTTCTAAAAGTTTTTTGGTAGGGTCTTCCGGGCTTTCTTTTTATGCGACCATATCTAGAAAAAGATATAATTTTACTTATTCCTTTCCAGTTTGGGTGGTTTTTATTTATTTTTTTCTTGTCTAATTGCTCTGGCTTGGACTTCTAGTACTATATTGAAAAGAAGCAGCAAGAGTGGGCATCTTTGCCTTGTACTAGATCTTAGAAGGAAAGCTTTCAGTTTTTTCCCATTGATTATGATGTGAGCTGTGGGATTTGGGTTTTTTTTAAATAAATGGTCTTTATTGTGTTGAGGTAAATTCCTTTTATGCCTATTTTGTTGAGAGTGTTAATTATGAATAGGTGCTAAACTTTTCCAAATGCTTTTTCTGTGTCTATTGAGATGATCATGTGTTTTTTTTTTCTTTAATTTTGTTAATGTGTTGTACTACATTCTTTGATTTGTGTATGCTAAACCATCCTTACATTCTAGGGGTAAATTACACTTGATCATTGTTTATGATCCTTTTAATATTATGTTGAAACTAATTTGCTAGTATTTAATTGAGGATTTTTACATTTATTTTCAGGGATATTGGTCTATAGTTTTCTTTTAGTACATTTGTCTGGTTTTGGTATCAGGATGATATTGACTTCATAGAATGAGTTTGAAAGTGTTCAATTTATTCTATGTTTTTGGAGGAGTTTAAGAAGGATTGGTATTAATTCTTTTTTAAATGTTTGGTTGAAACCATCTTAATCTGGGCTTTTCTTCATTGGGAAATGTTTTATTAGTAATTCAATCTCTTGATTTGCTATTGTTCTGTTCAGGCTTTCTGCTTCTTCTTGATTCTGTTTTAAAAGGTTGTATGTTTCTAGGAATTTTGACATTTCTTCTAGGTTATCCAGTTGTTGGCATATAATTGTTCATAATAGTCTCTTATGACCCTTTTTTATTTCTGTGACGTACGTTGTAAAGTCTCCTTTTTTATTTCTGATTTTATTTGAGTCTTCTCTCTCTTTTTTCCCCCTTAGTTAGCTAAGGGTTTGTCAATTTTGTTTATCTTTTCAAAAACCAACTCTTAGTTGTGTTGATTTTTTTCTATTTTTTTTATATTCTCTATTTGATTTATTTCTTCTCTACTCTTTACTGTTTCCTTTTTCTGCTAACTTTGGGCTTAGATTGTTCTTTTTCTTGCACCTTGAGGTATAATGTTAGGTTGTTTATTTATGATATTTCTTCTTTTTCAAGTTAGGCATTTATGGCTTCTATTGTACAAAAGACCAACAGGATGACTAAATAGTAGAAAGGAGAGCTTTATTTACGATATCATTTTGCAAATTGGGAAAAGGTAGTCTCCAATATGGACCAAAGGTACTCTCTCTTCAAAGAGGGAATGAGCAGGTTGGGTTTTAGGCTTCACAGGGTCCATATTGCACAGTAGAGTCATACATATTAAGCAGGTTTTAGGGAAGAGCTGTACACATTTATGAGAAGAGTTGGGCTCATGCACAGTGTATATAAACACATATGTAACATACATCCTATGTCCACTTTGGGCTGGGGTTTTAGTATTTATATTAGGTGGAATTTGGCTCTTTACATCAAAAGGTAAATAAAGGGTGGATGAGGTGGCTCATGCCTGTAATCCTAGCACTTTGGGCAGCCAAGGTAGAAGGATTGCTTGAGGTCAAAGTGAGGCCCTGGCTCTACAAAAAAAATTAAAAAAAACAGCTAGGCATGGTGGTGCATTCCTGTAGTCCCAGTTACTCGGGAGGCTGAGGCAGGAGAATTGTTTGAGCCCAGGAGTGTGAGGTTGCTGTGAGCTGTCATGATGACACTGCTGCACTGTAGCCTGGGCAACAGAAGGAGATCCTGTCTCAAAAAAAAAAAAAAAAAAGAGGTTTTATAGGACACAAAAACAAAAACAGTTTATGTTCAGCCTCTATAAGCTGGCTAAAACTGCCTTAAGGTCTGCAGTTGGTTATCAGAAAAGAATGTTTGTAAGGCTGGTCCTCTTTCCAATCAGAGTTGTAGCGGTCTGAGTTGTAAGATTTATGAGGGGTCTAATAATTTTCCTGATAGATCCTGTTGTTAGGAAGTTTGGTAAGACTATGTTTTTTCTTGTAGCCAAGAGAATTTGGAAATTTACCATGCCAGCCAGGCCCTGAACACTTGACCGAAATGACTTTTGTTTCCTTAATCTTAGACTTTGTCTTGGTTGATAAAGGGGTATCTATTTTGGTCTCTTAGATCACACCTCCTTCTTAGTAATGCTTTTTCTGAATCCCATGGCTTTTGGTACATTGTGTTTTCATTTTTTTTTGTCTCAAGATACTTTTAAATTCCCTTTTGATTTTCTCTTTGACCCAATTATTGTTCAAGAATATATTTAGTTTTCACGTATTTGTGAATTTTCATTTTTCTTACTGTTATTGATTTCTAGTCTCACTCTTTTGTGGTCATAAAAGATACATGGAATGATTTTGATATTCTTAAATTTGTTAAGACTTGTTTTGTGACCTAACGTGATCTCTCCTGGAATGTTCTGTGTATACTTGAGAAGAATTTGTATTCTTCTGCTGTTGTGTGGAAGGTTTTATATATGTCTGTTGGGTACATTTAGTCTATAATCTTGTTCCAGTCAGCTGTTTCTTTATTGATTTTCTGCCTAGATGTTCTATCCATTATTGTAAGTGGGATATTGAAGTCTCCTACTATTATTATGTTGCTGTCAATTTCTGTTTTCAGATCTGTCAATATTTACTTTATATATTTAGGTTCTCTGATGTTGGGCAGATATATATTTATAATATAATTGTTATATGCTCCTATTGAATTGACCCTTTTATCATTATATAATGACTATTTTTGTCTCTAGAGACAGTTTTTGATTTAAAATCAATTTTGTCTAAGTATAGCCACTCCTACACATATATATGAAAATAGTATCAAAGGACAAATTTACAATAAATTTAGTTTAAATATCTCAATTTGCTTTATTTCAATTCTAGAATTGGGCAACACCTCAATCCATACAATAGAATGTTTGCCAATGCAATGAGCAGAAGGAGTGAAGACAGAGAAGGGCTGAATAAAGTAAAAGAACAAAGAATGTATTAGTCATTTCAAAGCTACTTTTCTTGCAAGACAGGGACTCAGAGATGAAACAATAGAAAAATAACTGATTAGTTAACATCAGATTACTTCTTTTTTATAAGTATTAAAGCAGAGGGAACTTCATTATTATGCCGATTGAAGATTTAAACTGGCCTGTTTGGAAATTGAGTGTTACCTCTTTCTGGTGATTTCTCCAGTCAGATAACAACTGAGTTTGAGTTTTGTGATATGGAAATTTAGCATGGGTGACTCCATTTTGATTTTTAGTCTAGATTGTTGGTGCCTAGTACAGAAACATAGTCCAAAACAATGGCCTGCTATAATTTTTAACATCAGTTAAATTTTTCTTTGAAACCAAGATATATGTCATAAACAGGAGGAATAAACTACTTAAAGTAATCTTGCTGAGTTTTCTCAGGGATAGAAGATTTTTTTCTCATAAAACTCTTTTCTTCAAATCAAGCTTCAAAGCTTTTAGCAGATCTGTTTTACCTCTGCCCATGGCAACATTTTTTGAAAACCACAACTAGGCCTTAAAAAGCATGACATCTCACTGCTTCATAATGTCTTCCCGTCATGAACTGAGTCACAAGACAGAGAAGGGGTGGAGGTTATCCCTAACTCTTAGGAGGTGATCAAGCTCCTCTTCTGTTGTACTGGCAGGCCTGCCTGGGTCGGGTCCTGGGACCTTACCTTGTCTGACATCCTGGTTGTTGCTCAACTGGTCCGCCTCTCCATTGTGTCCTGGCGAGACTGCAGCCCCAGTGGGCGGCAGGAGGTCCTGCAAATGGCGGTTTGGCTCTGGCTTGGCTCTGTCGGGGAGGGTCCGCCGTCCTCCTCCCATCTCGAACCAGTGGCTCAACGGGCCAGCGGGGTCAGGTTTCCCGGTTAGGGAACCAAAATGTTCCTGCAGGTGTGAACAGCTCTTGGCCAAAGAAAAACCCCAGCGACACACGGAGAGTTGGAGAGTCAGCTTTATTTCGCTGGTGGGATCAGAGAGGCATATCTGCCACCAAACTCTGAGCACCCCTTTCTCGTTTTCTTTTAGTTTTATACCTTTTTGGGGGTTACAGTTAGCCAATGGCGAGTTTTCACAAAAGTTACCTCATTTACATAGTAGTCAGCCAATCAGAAGTATGACCCAAAAGTTACTTCATTTACATGGTAGTCAACCAATCAGAAGTATGTCCCCAAATCACCTCATCAGCTGTATTAGTAGCTGCTCAATTTAGGAGCGGGATAAGCAAAACAGACTGGTTTTGGTGGAACGCCCTGACCGCTACAGACACCAATTTGACCTAATGAACTGATAACTTGAATCTGAATCACAGCTGAGAGGATTTATTTCTATTTTATAATCATATATCCCAGATCAGGTAGAAATCCAAATTTTCAATGTCCATGGCCAACTTTTGTTATTTTTCTGTCTTTCACTGACTTTGTTATTGTTTGGACTCATTTAGCAGGGTCCATATACTTTCTTATGTAGGGGCAAAGGGAAAGCCTTCCCTTCACCCTCAGTAGTTTTGCTGAAACATCAACTCACAAAAGACAGATTAATTGGAGAAAAGGATACAAATTTATTACTAACATGTACATGGGGAGAACCACAGAGTGATTACCCAGCTCCCCATAACAGAGTTCAGAAGCTAATATACCATCCTGGTGAAACAGTTCTGGGAGGGGAGAGAAAAGAAATTCTGTTGTAATTGCAGTAAATGCAATTACTAGGGAGAATGAATGGATCTGAGAACAGAGATTAACTTGTAAATAGTCTCTTTGGAATTTAAATGAGCCTGAGAGACAGACATTATCTTGTGAAAGTGTCTGTTCAGGTGTGGTTATATTCCTGGTTTTATAGGGAGGGGAAGGAAAAAAAAATTGTTCTTTTTTTGGGTCCAGACTTTAGTCAGATGAAGGAAATTCAGACAACTTCATCCTTGATTTGGAAAGCTGGTAAAGGAGGTATGTCAGAGAGATCTTAAAGCTTGTTCAATTCAGCATTTCAAAATGTCATATTTTGGGGTATCGGTTTCTGAACCCCAGCACTTGTCTAACGTCAGGTGCTTATATTCACAAAGACTGCTAAGAATATAACTGTTTAACTCCAGTAAGATTATCTAATAAAAAAAAGTGAAGAAATGTATGCTTAAGATAGAAAGCAGCCTTTCCAAAAGTATGCAAAATAAAACATAACTGATTTAAAATACCAATGGATATCAACATGGTATAGTTATGTTAGGTAGAAGTGAGGGACCTCTGGCTCTCCTAGGGACAAAAGCAGGCCCTTTGCCTCAGTTCTGCCTTGAGCAATAGCCACACCTGGGTGGAAGGAATAATGCTCTGCCAATCTGCAAAAGAATGCAGAGAATTCCCCAGCCCATGGACCAGAAAGCCCAGGCACAATGGGGTCTAGAAAATGACCTAGAATAACCTAAGGCTAATTATCATTTCATTAACTCTCCATCTGAGTGGTTCAATGGTGATGTTGACTTACAAGGAGGGCTCAATCCAGACAATATAAAACAAGACCCCAGACCATAACCAGAGCCTCTTGTTATGAAAGGGGGCCCATTGATCGCCCCTGGTGAATGTATCTTGCTATTGCTCTGTGAACCTATACCTTGCTCTTTCTCAATAAACTTCATTTTGTGCTGGCCTGCTATCACTGTGTCTGGTCATTCTTTGGCCAAGAGCACACCAAAAACTGAAAACACATTGCCAACACAATGGTTATAATGGGAATAGTGGATGGGGTTTTGAATTGAATAAAACTCTGTTAATATGCTAATTCCTTTTCTTACTACCTATGAGATCTTTGGCAGCTTTTTTAGATTCTCAGGGCTGTGGTTTTGTTAAATGTGTTATGTATAAGAAGTTTAATAATATCCTCATCCTGGATTTGTTAAAAGGATTAAAGTATAATGTAATATTTTTAGGTTGAATCGTAAGAAAATTGCCAATATTCAACTTTTTGGAGCTTAAGAAATGGCAATTTTCTTATGATTTAACCTAAGATATATAAAGCACTTTTTGCACTGAAACCAGTAAATAACTGGTAGCTCTTGTTTCTTTGGGAAAGCATGCACGTTCAGAACCTCCCCTTCTGCTACACCTTCCCCTGTACCTCCAGAGGCTTGGCAAGGGAAACAGAAAATCTGCTTTGTTTCATTCTCTATGTTTACAAAAGTTACGATTTCTCTAGAGCATTTTCCTGGTGGTAGTTCAAGGGTATCCCGTTGGGCA
Source organism: Microcebus murinus (assembly GCF_040939455.1). Classification (NCBI taxonomy): domain Eukaryota; kingdom Metazoa; phylum Chordata; class Mammalia; order Primates; family Cheirogaleidae; genus Microcebus; species Microcebus murinus. Next base: position 102,141,097 of record NC_134136.1, read on the forward strand.
GGGGTGAGAGGAGAAGGAACTGGGAAAGTAAGTGGATGCTTCTATGACCTAAAAACTTAGAAACAGGATGCAAACCAGGGTGTCCTAAGAGCAAAAAATAAGGACTGGTATTGAGTGAGGAGAGGTTTGGGGCTTCTTCAGTTGTGAAGACACAGTCAATTCTGCAAGTTGGGAGGAGGGATATTTATTGGGTATTTCTATCTATATTCTTTCCTATTTATTATTTCCCTAACAGCTATAATGACTGACAACTCACCCTCCCCTACATTTCCTGTCTGGTGCATGGGTGTTTAGCAATGCCCAATAAATTAATGGAGAGTATTTTTGAAGAATTTTGGGGGAGCTCTCTCCCTTCTCCTTCTTTCCATAACTCTTCCTACAACTAAAGGCAAAGGAAGCCTCTGAAGCAACCAAAAGGAAGTCAGAATGAGTATTTCATAGAGAGGAAATAAATACGGGCCTGGGCCAGCCCATTCAGGGCAGCTCTTCCCAGGTGAGGGCTCATATATGTTAATAAATTTTCTGTTACCTTTAAATATTTACTTAACGCACATTTACTGTCTTCCCAAATAGACTGTAAGCAATCAGGGACCACATCACATTTGCGTGTATATCCTCAATCTTTCACTCTGTTACTTAGTTTATTTTTCTCATAAATTTAGAGTTCAATGATAATATACTAACTCCCAAAACTAATAAAACCTCTTTTACTTTTAAAATGTCTGGTTTCAAGCTCTTGGATTCTCTAATACACAGAAAGCTTCTACCCCTGTTTTATCTATTTCCATGGAAATCATTTCCTCTTACAACAACTCTAAGTGGAGCAACTGCTTCATTTCCTACTAAGGATATCCTCTCATATATTTGAAGACGTCTATTAAGCTTGGATAGCTTCCTTTTTTGTATCTCAATAACCTGAAGTCCTTCATTTTTGTTCAGAGAACTAATTTCCTACCCTTTAATCTACTCACTTGATCATCTCTGGATCCTTTCCAATTTTTCCCATAGATTTTTATAAATGGGAAGATTTAAATTTTACCTCCAAAGGTTCCCAGGCAAAATCCATATGATCAAATACTTCTTTATATCAAAGGTCAGCTCCCCTCAAAACAACTAGAAAAATGCCTTTGTTTACAGGTGTTTGGATGTGGTGCAGTTTGGGTTTAACCAGATTTAACTAAACCTTTTATAATCAGTGCTAGAGCTCTGAAGTCTTTGTTGAGCAGACCATCCACAAGAATTCTGGCCTTGTGAATGCTTCTGTCATCATAATTTTTGTTTCTGTGGTTAACATTTAGGCTTGAGCAACCTCTACCAAAGAGATACGTAATAGATTAAAAATGACCACACATTTTTTTCTTGCACCTTCCATGGGGAGGGCAACTGTATATTTTCTGCACTTAAATCTGGGCTGGCCTGTGACTACTTTGACCAATAGAACATAGAGGAAATAATATTATGCTGTATTCCAGGTCTAACCTTTCAGAGGAGTAGCTTTTACCATTGCCTTCCTATTGGAGCCCAGAGCTGCCATATAAGTCCAACACTCTGTTGGGAGAACATGTGCAAAGGCAACATAGATAGGGAGAGAGACTCAACTAAACCCAGCTTTTCCTGCCAAGTTGGCAGGCATGTGAATGAAGCCATTTTAGATCCTCCAGACCAGCCCACTGACCAGCTAAATACCATGAATTCATCATGTCAAAGCTACATAGAGTAGAAAAATTGCCTCACCAAGCCTTGCCCAAATTATTGACTTATAATACTGTAAGAGATAATATTTAATAATAAATTGTTATAGTAAGCCACTAGTTGTATAATGATTTGTTATGTAGCAATAAATAAGCAGACCAAAAAAGAAAATCTCCTCTCCTTTCACATAATCAACTTTTCCATATGCCCCTTAATATTTCCTTAACCGGTAAATGTCCTTGAGCACCCTGGCTAATTATCTGTTGTTGTGGCTATAACTTTGGGGTTAATGTAGAGGGTTTGATTGTTATCATATAGTCAAATAATTCTAAATATTTTTCAAAGAACTTGGATTTCTAGGCTTCTTGTATACCACAGTTAGCTTATCCGGGGACACTGGGAAAGACGAAAATACTAAATAGACAATTTCATCTCATAACAGTTTATGCTATTCTCGTTTTGCAATCATAAGCCTCCACATGAGAACTATGACCACGCCATGCCACAGAGACCATGTGTAGTTAAAATGTAATTTCTCTATAATCATAGCATTAATATGAGCTCTGTTGCAACCTGTTCTGAGTCAAAATGTAAGTGTTGTGTCTCACATCTTTACATTAAAGAGTGATTCCTGATTTAGCATTCTTTGATTGATAAAGCTATAGTGATGTTATGGAAAAGGTGGTTGATCATGTGTAGGAGGGAAATGGGCAGAACTACAGTACATCCTAGTATTCCTTAGCCCATCCATATGGGTCAATGAATTCATAATTCTCAGGGTATTGAAACAGATACCCATTTATTGAGGGTTTTGTGACAAGTTATTAGTAGTCATCCTTCATTCTCCATGGCTTGTCTACTTGGAACTTAAACTTTGGTTACATTTTCTGAAAACTTTTGCAAGTCTCAAAACATGATCTGAACAAGCGAGTTATGCACTGTGTTATTTCTTTTTTCTTTTTAGTCTCGCTCTGTTGCCCCAGCTAGAGTGCCGTGGCATCAGCCTAGCTCACTGCAACCTCAAACTCCTGGGCTCAAGAGATCTTCCTGCCTCAATCTCCTGAGTAGCTGGGGACTACAGGTGTGTGCCACCATACCTGACTAATATTTCTTTCTTTGTTTTTTTTTTTTTTTTTTTTTTTTGTAGAGACAGGGTCTTGCTCTTGCTCAGGCTGGTCTCAAACTCCTACTGTGTCCAGGCTCATTATTTCTAATCAATGAAAAGGACTTAGTCCTCCTAGAATGATCTTCCTCTCTTGGGATCAATCTTTCCCACTGTTATTGTATCAGAAGTAGGGGCTTATTTCCTATTGATTCACTTGTTTAAGGTCAGAAAGTCAAAAGATTTGGTTCCTATGGACCCAGTTATTTTATAAAAATATTTCAGGGTCTGTCAATATAGTTCTGAGCACTTTCATTATCAGTAGTCACTAGTACAAGGTTATTTTCATTTTAATTTCCAAAACATGATTGATATTTTCACTCTGTTCATTTCTTATGGTATGAAAATAAAGAACATATATTTAAGAAATGACACCCATACATGCACAAACACACAGAGACCTACACACACCCCAACAGTTACAGTAGCATGGGACAGTTGCTGTGAAATTCTCAGTGTTTCAGTCTACTCTCTTACACTGGCTTCTAATTACTCAGGGGATATTTCTGGTAGAATGGGAGCAATGATGCCCTGGCTGAGGAACAGATTTGAAGCCCGTCTTTTATAGTCAAGGACACCAGAGTAAACCGATCCAGAAAGGCAATCCAAAGACCCGGACAATGTGTTGCATTTAGGCCTTGGATGAATAAACATATGGCTGGGATTGTGGAAAAGTATGCTCAGGGCCTGCAAGATCCAGTGACCAAAAAAGTCATCAAGTGCAGTTCAGTTGAATCACTGGTGACAGAAGACAGAGGATGTTTGAAAATGAAGCACTCTTTGGGCTTTCCTGAACTAGGGGAATAGATTTTTTGCCAACTCTTGAACTTTTAAAACACAACATGTAGGGTATTGGACTAAAGGAGGCACATTTGGAAGGGATACTAATCATTGCATTTCTGCAATCAGGAATGGCTGAGATGTGCTTAGCCTAGGAGGGCTCTTTGAAGCTTAGGTCACCTAAGGTCACATACTTTAAACCTTGTGTTACTTTATTATATTCTATGGGCTTCTTGAGGAACCAATAGGTGGGCATAAAGAAACGTTTCAATCGTGGGAGAATCTGAAATAGACTCTGAAAAATCTAGTCATGGTCATGTTACATATTAACAGTGTAGGAAGAAGAGATTTGGGCATCTAGCAGAAACAGACCCTCTGTGAATCTAAGAAAGTTCTAGCTTTAAGTCCCTGTACTTGCTTGAGTTTTCTAAGGCCTATGAGAACTTCTAGCAATGTATCCACTTGCTCATGTGTTTCTTTTATTTTTGAGACAGAGTCTCACTCTGTTGCCCAGGCTAGAGTACAGAGGGGTCAGCCTAGCTCACAGCAACCTCAAGCTCTTGGGCTCAAGCGATAGTTTTGCCTCAGCCTCCAGAGTAGCTGGGACTACAGGCATGTGCCACCATGCCCGGCTAATTTTTTCTCTATATATTTTTAGTTAGCCAATTAATTTATTTCTATTTTTAGTAGAGACAGGGTCTCAGTTTTGCTCAGGCTGGTTTCGAACTCTTGACCTTGAGCAATCCGGCTGCCTTGGCCTCCCAGAGTGCTAGGGTTACAGGCATGAGCCACCTTGTCTGGCTGCTCATGTATTTTATACAATTTACAATTTTTTTTCCAAAAGAACTGAGGTTTTTATTGATGCACATTAAAGAAATATACCGTTGAAATGGTCAAAAAACATGTATATTGCCTCATTTTTAAATATATAGTACAATTTACCTTCTTCTATTTCATGCTACTCTTTGATTGTGTTCTGACTTAGGATTGTATATGTGTAATTTTTTTTTGGCAAACAAGAGAGATCCTTGTAATCATCAGGGACCTCATTACCTATCTTTGTATTCTCTTTAAGGCCAAGTACAATGCCGGGTACATAAAAGCCTGTTGAGTTTTGTGGAAAAATTATATAATGATCCAAAATTGCTTTACCACGTTTGGATGACCATGAGATGTTTAAAACAAAAGGTAACCCTGAACAAATAATCTTTTTTGGAGGGGGTGGGGGTATGGGATAGCTGGAGAAGGAGGGTGGCAAGCTGCCTGACAGCTTTAGCATTGCAGAGCTTTGCAGACATCAGACATCAAAGACCTGGAGCAGGCACAGATGAAGGAAGAAGTGCTCTACTCTTTACCATGTACTAAGAACAAACCATATCCAGTTAAGCACAGTGATGGGAAATGAGTGGAGACTGAGCAGTTTAATCATCTCTTTCTGTTTGTTTTGTATTTTTTTTTAATTTCAAAATCTTAAGGGGGTACAGAGATGTTTTTGATACATGGCTTGTGTCAGGGCTATAAATGTACCCATCACCCAAATAGTGTTCATTATACCCATTAGGTGGGTTTTTCCTCCTTCCTTCCTCCCCTCCCCCTGCTTGATTTTCTATGATGTTTACTTCCCTCTTTGCACTTGTATGCCCACTGGTTAGTTCCAATTTATTAGAAAGTACATGTGGTGTTTTTTTTCCATTCTTGAGATACTTTGCCTAGAATAATAGTCTCCAGTTCTTCCTAAATTTCTGCAAAAGGCATTAATTCATCCTTTTTATGGCTGAGTAGAACTCCATGGTACACATATACCACATTTGTTAATCCCCTCATGAATTGATGGGCACTGGGGTTGATTCCACATCTTTGCAATTGTCAATTGTGCTGCTATAAACATTCAAGTGCAGGTGTTTTTTTTGATAAAAAGACTTCTTTTCCTTTGGGTAGATACCCAGTAGTGGGATTGCTGAATTGAATGGTAGGTCTACGTTGTTAAGTTATTTGAGAAATCTCCATACTGTTTTCCATAGTATTCGGGACTAATTTGCAGTCTCACCAGCGGTATACAAGTGTTCTTTTCTCTCTGCATCCATGCCAGCATCTATTGTTTTTGGACGTTTTAATAAAAGCCATTCTAACAGGAGCAAGGTGATATCTCATTGTGGTTTTAATTTGCACCCAAGAGCTCAGGATGGCTTTAGCTGCTGTCCAATCCCCACCAAACCTGTTGTCTGGTGCAATGACTCTGCAGACTCCAGGCAGGTTCTCAATCTGTGGGAACAGAGAGAGCCCTCTCACAACTTGGCCGAAGCTCCTGCAGGGTGAGCACGGTGTCCCAGTGTTCTGTCCTGCTAATCTTCCCCCAGAGTGCTTTGATATTATCAAGTGTATTGCCCATCACCTTTTTTTCTTCTTTTTCTGTACTGAGAGTCCTGTACTGCTTCTCTGTGGTTTCACAATGTTCCTTCCTAGGATAGCTGTCGGTAGATAGGCACCTGTTTCCTCTTTACTCTTCTTTCCTTGGGAACTGCACATTCATAGGCTGCTTCTAATCCACCATATTTTTCCTCTCCTGATGTCTCCTTCTGATGGTGGCTTCAGGATAAACTCTTCTAGTAGTGGCGACCCAGTGCCTGCTCCTGCTGGTGGCCATGGAGGAAACCTTCCTTGGGTGGAGAGGCATACTTGCAACTTGCTTGGTGCTGATTTCCTTCCCTGCAGTGGCATATGTCTGGGGATGGCAGTGCAAACCAGTTCTGGCAGTACTTGCTTGGGCCGGGGCTAGGGCTGGGTACAGTTTGCAAATTAAGATTACTTTTTGTAGGTCACTATTTCTTTCCACTGGGACAAGCCTTCTGCCATATTTTCCCTCTGTGAGGTGCCATTAGTGTGGCTAAGGTGAAGGTGAGTTAGGAAGCATTTATTTCAGTCATGTCTAAGAAAAGTTATTTCTAGCCATCCATTGTAGCAGTGGCTTCCAGGAAAACTCTTACAGCTCACTGTTCTTACCAACCCAGTGTTGTGATAGGAATATGCAGGCCACAGGCCTTACTGTGATATAAATGTGCTCTAAGAAACTAAGCATTGAAGTTCCTAGATAGGAGAAGATAAATAAAGTTTGAAATGTGTGAAGCCAGGAACTAATTTTTTGGAAATTCTTCCATTCATCAGTCACATAACATTGTAATGGGAGGATCTGGTTTCCATCAAAGCTTGTCAAAGCAGAAATTCTTTCCAGTCAGAAATGTATTTGATAACATAGCATATGCCATTATAAATGCAATATACTTTTTTCCCTCTGTTTTGATGGAAGTCAGGTATAAAGGAATTTTTATGAATTCCTGTTTTTCTTGGTGGAGGCCTATTGAATTATTATCAACAGCTAGTAATGCTTGGAAAGTTACATGTTTTATGCATCCAACACAATTACTTGTGCCTTAATGCACAGGTCCCCTACTGTTTTGGCACCAGGGACCAGTTTCATGGAAGACAATTTTTCCATGGACCAGAGCCTCCCAATGGTCATTGGGAATAATAACAAGTGGGTGGAAACTTGTCTTTTACTTTGCAGGGAATGTTCCAGCATGGGACATTTATTGTGCAGTCCAACCTCTCTGCTAATGATAATCTGTATTTGAAGCCTCTCCTCAACGCTATTATCACTGTCTCAGCTCCACCCCAGATCATTGGGCATTAGATTCTCATAAGGAGTGTGCAACCTAGATCCCTCGCATGTGCAATTTACAGTAGGGTTCACGCTCCTATGAGAATCTAATGCTGCTGCTGATCTGACAGGGTGCAGAACTTAAGTGGTGATGCCAACGATAAGGAGTGGCTGTAAATACAGATGAAACTTTGCTCACCCACTGCTCAACCTCCTGCTGTGTGGCCTGATTCCTAACAGGCCACAGATGGATACCAGTCTGCCTCCCCAGGGTTGGGGACTGCAGCCTTCATGTGTCCATTCTGATGAAACAGCAAAGCATCCTGGATTTGTTGGAACAAATGTTGGAAGAACTAGATGAAACAGTACACAAAATTGCCACATGCACAGCAAAACAACAAGAAAAAAAAGTGTTCTAGTGACAATTAACCTAATATGTCTTTATTAATAAGTCAGAGTATGTGTGGTAAGAGAGTAATTTAATTATACATTAATTTAGTTTGATACAATGTAGCTGCAATTTTAAGTTTATTTGAATTGTTCATCTGTGGATTCTTCCTTCACAAATATATAATGTAATTAACTTGGCTCATACACTGCCATTAATAATTCCACTTACCAATAATAGGAGGTATAGAGAAATTGGATATGGAGTGTTAAAGACACAGTTCAACTTGGCTCTTACCAGCTATGTGAACTTGGGCAAGTCATGGAACCACTTGGACCTATGTTCTCTTAACTTTAGATTGAAAATAACATTTGTTCTAGTCATCCATTGGGTTGTATTAGGAGGAATACGGGAAAATGTTTATTACAAGTATTTGTGCACTGTGAAATGCTGTCCAGTGTTAATAGTAAGTCTTTAGTGATGATGGTTTAAAAAGGAAAATGTTATCACATTCTATTTATCTCCTAGATTATTCCCCACATCTGGAAAATCTGGCAATATTTTGTCTCAGCACAAATAATTACTGCAGGTTTATTTTTCAACACAAAATTTTAAAATTTACCTTAAATCAGCCAGTACAAAACTATAGAAAGAAAAAATACTTTAAAAATCATACTGTATTTAGTGAATTTTAAAAATATCCTTTCTGAGGAAATAGTGCAATTCCTGGTTATACTACAGATACATTAAGCCTATTCAAAGTTGCTCTATTTAAGAAAAAACTATTACTAGAAAACAGTAATTTTTCTACATAAGATCAAACTGAAGCTATCTACTGTATCTCAGCTATGGATATTATCACAGAGATCTGTGAAAAGGGATGAATGGCGTTCTGACATATAAACAGAGAAAACTGGCTGCAAGGGGCACTCACCCAGTGGAGATTCCTTAATGCATTTATCATAATCCACATCTAGAAAATCAATGTTTTCACTGCTTTAGTGTTGATCAGACATAGAGATGTCGGCCCATGTTATTCAACTCCCAGTATATTTCAGAGTAAGACTGAATACTGATCTATTAATTTACAATGAGAGATACAACTGTTAACCTAACTGGAGAGTCAGGTCAGCCAGATCAGCAGCTTCTCTCCCTGTGGAAAAACTCCAAAGGAAGTCAAATACAGTTAGAAAAGCCTGAGGAGGGAGTTAGTTGAATGACTCAAGTATTATAGCCCAAAGCAGCTGTGGCTCTTGGTATGACCAGCCTATAGCAGGGTCAGAGTGGACCTTCTATAAATCTTTCCTAAATTAAAGAAAAATTCATTGAGAATTGTGCCTGACCGAGAGACCAAATAGAAGAATGTGCTGGTTCTGGGCTGGGCGTGGTGGCTCACACCTGTAATCCTAGCACTATGTGAGGCCGAAGCGCATAGATTGTTTGAGCTCAGGAGTTCGAGACCAGTCTGAGCAAGAGTGAGACCCCATCTCTACTAAAATAATAGAAATTAGCTGGACAACTAAAAAATATATATATATATATATTTTAAAAAAGTTATCTGGGCATGGTGGCGCATACCTGTAGTCCCAGCTACTCGGGAGGCTGAGGCAGGAGGATCACTTGAGCCCAGGAGTTTGAGGTTGCTGTGAGCTATCTGACGCCACGACACTCTAGCCTGGGCAACAGAGTGAGACTCTGTCTCAAAAAAGAAAAAGAAAGTGCTGGGTCTGCACTCCACTCTTCCTTTCCCTGGAAAATGCAGGGATGAAATGCTAACTTGGAATACTGCATAATATAGAATGGTAAAAAAATTAAAAGCAAGATTTACACATCAATATTAAAGATACACAATAGAAATTGAGGAAGGGTAATTAGTAAATCCATATATTAGAGATTCATAATTCCTTAAAGGAGTTCTTTTATGGAAGAGCTCATTTTAATAGAAGGCTGCCTATAAATAAAAATTCTAGGTGTGGGAAGAGACATGTATAAAGATATGGCCATGTTACTTTATTGAAATCTGCCAGTAGGTAAAATTCTCTTGTACTTGCCTTTCTCTTTAACTCATTGTTTTTTATACCAGGAGACTAATTACATCAATATTTTCACTTGAACTAACACCTATAATCAAAAGAATGGATCACTTAGTGAAAACATCACATTTATATGTTAGGAATTATTGATTGATCACTTATACTAATATTCATAATCTTAACAATATATCCATTCCACTCCTTGGTCTCTGTCATAGAAATGATTCTGTGACCTACTATGCTGAAGGGAGATTTTTATTGGAGACGTGATATGATAAAAAATTGTCTTCTGCTTTTGGCCAAGATCTTTATCTCCTGTGTCTATTTTGAGGGAGAAATCTCTTATAGTAAAAACCTAGACATGAAAAGGGTGTCATTCAGGGATAAAGGAACAAAGGACATTATTTAGGCCTTCATTTTTGTCTAGGATGACAATTCTCACTAAGAGTGGTCCATGGAGTCAATTAACACTCTTAAAAAGGATTTTGTGAGGTCAAAAGATCTAACATGCAAGATTATAATGTAACTGAGAATAAAAATATCACTAATAATGGTTTCAAATTCCACATTACAACTAATCTTTAAGAAACTGCCACTAGCCCATTTGGATGTAGTGTTAACAAGTATTTTTCATATATATAAAAATATGAACATTATATAATGAAGTATTATTAATAAAGAAATACAGACATATATATGTGTCTCTCTCTCTCTCATTTTATATATATATATATGTATATATATATAAAATGTATAATTTACCTGAAGAGACTATTAAAATGCTCCTCCCTTTTCAAACTATATCTATATGAGGCTAGATTTTATTCATATATATCAGCTAATACTATACATTGCACCAGCTTAAATGCAATAGGAGATATGATGTTCCAATTGTCTTCCAATAAGCCAGATGTAGACATTTTAAAAAATATAAAGCAATACCTCTCACTAATTTTTCTTTTAAAAATATAGTTATTATTATTAACATATGTTATAAACATACTAAATGGATTTATTATCATTTTAAATGAATTGATAATTAAATGTTTTTTAAATTTCTCACCTTTAATTTCTAATATGCTAACCATGGACAGTTATAATCCACATTAATAAGAGCTCTTTTGGGTCTTTGATAAATTTGACCAGAGTACAGGAGTCATGAGACCAAAAAGTTTAATAATAACTGATCTAGGACTCAAGTGAGATGTGTTGGGTATGGATTGTTAAGTTTAAATCTTTGTCTACAAGCCCCTTGTCATGGAAGGGCCAATCAGTGTCAAGTGAAAGCATCAAGAGGGAGTTGGTTAATCAGGACTTTCTGTGGTTTGGATTTCAACAAAAAAAAAAAAGAGAAAAGAAAGAGGCTATAAGACGGGTATTTTCACTGTCTCATTAGGATTTGAGAACAGTAAGGAAGCTAAGGTTTAAGCATAAAGAGGAGTAAAGCGGTTTTCTCCTGTGTCCCTTTTGTGCTAAGCCCCCAGGATCTGGGTGCATCTAGCAGAAGCGAGGGAATCTTTTAAGAGACATTAAAACATGATTCTGTGCTGGACACTGAAAAAGACAAATAAAAAAGTGCCACGTGAGGTGTGTCAAGCCCTAGAAGGCAGAACACTCCATTCCCTGAAAGATTGCCAGAGTGTACATAATCAGATTCTTTAGCGACGGCTTCAACATGTTCTTCCAGAACATTATGTCTTAGAATTAAGGGCTTAATATTTAATACATAGTTAATGAAAACTTTAGTTCCGAGGGGACAAGGTGGTTCCAGTGGAAATTTAAAAGAAAATATAAATGTTAGAATTTATTAATGTTAAAAAGAAATGTAAGAGTTTTACTGATAGGAACCCTCAGTGTTGCTGAAAATACTATTTCTCTGTATAGTTCTTTTTCATCTTCTATACAGTGCTATCCAATAGAAATACAATTCAAGCATAAATAAAATGTGAACCCTGGAAACAATCTTAAGTGTTCTAGTAGTCACATTTTTAAGGAGTAATTAGATGAAATTAATTAATATTTTTATTAACCTGATATATCCAGAATATTATGGTTCCGATGTGTAATCAATATAATAAATTCATGAAATATTTTATATTATTTCCTTCATACTAAGTCTTCAAAATATGGTATATATTTTACACTTACAACATGACTCAATTTGGACTAGTCACATTTCATGTGTCCGGTAACCATATGAGGCTTATGGGAAGCATATTGGGCAGCTCAGTTCTATCCAGTCTTAATTTCAAACTTCCATAAGTAGCTTTAATGTGAAACTCTAGAAGTCCTCTTCATGTTTTTTATTGTTTTCATTTTCTTTCTTTTCAGTATGTAACAAAACACATAGATGTCAAAATTCACAGTTTTGCTTTCTTATCTGCTGGGTGTTTTAGCTTGGCACTTGCACTGATTTTTGGATCTTGGTATCAATGATTTTGGCATATTTTCTGTACTGCAATAACTGATTAGGAAAAACTTGGTTACTTTTATTATGGAAGTTTGGGTCAGTGTTCTTTTTGAAAGATGTAGTTATTCACCTGAGGGTAGTACTCTGGGATTTAGGTAATTTTCTTTCATTATTTCATTTATTCATTCATTCCATAATTATTTATTGAAGTCACTATGTTTCAGGCAAGGACCTTCTTTGCTTCCTTTCGTACCATAAAGAATCAATTATATTTTTAGAGTTGTTAATTTTGAACTAATTTTATACTTATGGAAAATTTGCAAAAAAATAGTAGAGTTCCCAAATATCTCTTATCCAGCTTTTTCTAAAGTTAACACTTTACATAATTATCAAAATCAGTAAATTAATAATGGTACAGTACTATTCACTGAACTATACATCAAATTTCACCAGTTTTTTCCTCATGTCCCCTTTTCTGTTCCAGGACCCAATGTTGTATCCCATATTTTACTTAGCTGTTGTTGAGTCTCTTTAGTCTCCTCCAGTCTCTGACAGTTCTTCAGTCTTTCCTTGTCTTTTATGATCTTGATACTCTTGATACATACTGGCTAGTTGATTTATAGATCACTCTCAATTGAGTTTATCTGATGTATTTTCATGATTTGAATGAAGTTATTATGCATTTATGGTAAGAATATTGCAAATGTGATGTTGTGCCCTTCTTAGTACATCACATCAAGGAGTTCGTTATATCAACACATTTTATTACTGGTTATGTTAACCATGATCATTCAGTTAGGGTAGTTTTTGCCAGGTTTCTCCATTGTAAAGTTACTATCCCTCTGTTTGTAGTTAATAACTATTTTTGAGGAGTACTTTGGAACTATGCAAATTTTGTTTCTCATTAGACTTTGACTCACTATTTTTAGTATCCATAATTGGATCTTGTTGGTAACAATTATTACTGTAGTGTGTGCTTAATACTGAATTTTTCATTTCTCCTTGTCTCTCTACAGATATCAACTGGAATTCTACACTAAGAAAGAGCTGTTTTATTCCTTATTTATTTGCTTAGTGATTTATTTATATCCATGTGGACTTAGGCATATTAATTTTATTCTATAGGTTAAAATCCAATGCTATAAATTTTTCTGTGTACAAATTGTTCCATTTTTGGCAGTTAGGATCTCCTTAAGGTTAGCTACTGTGTTCTTTAAACAGTCTCCCATTCCTTTTTATGCACTTTCTTACTTCATAATGTCCCAAGATTTTCAAGATTCATCTTGCATTTTTCCTATCCCAGCTTTGGAATCATCCACTTTTCCAAAGAGCCCCATTTCTTTTGTTGGGGAATGGTGTTTAGAAAGCAAGATCTGTATACTTCTGGACTGTTGTTTCTTTACCCTCTTTTGGGGCCCTCTCAGTGGGCAGAGATTGGAAATCAAGTCTTCCCTTTAAATTATGTGCCTGGCCCTTTATATGATGTCTGACCTTTCAAATTGTGCATACTTGGAAATCCTTTCCATTTAGTCAGTGCTCTGACTTGCCCAGTTATATTTTTTAAAAATATTTTGTCCTTCTGTGTTTAGTATTGAGCTATAAAGACTTCAGACATTCAGGAACTCAACCATCTGCCTTTTAGGTGCTTGCACTTTAGCAGCTGAATATTCTTGAAAAAATAATCAATGTGCTAAGTTGGCTTCATCATGGATTTATGATTTCCAACTTTAAATTGCCCAGTAATCTAACTACATTTTTTTCTGAATAACTCATTCTTCAGATATTCACAGCAATCATTTAAAACCATAGCCTTGTGATCTTTAGCCTTCTTAATAGCAAAAGACACAATTTACTACTTCATGAAGAAAGTAGAACTCTTTAGTTGGCCAATATTTCTGCTTTCTCTCACTAAACAGAAAATCTAGTCTGTTTGCAGACACCCCCCTCCCAACACACACCCCTTTCTCCTCCTATCTAAGTTGAATCTTTCTGCCTGAGTATTGAATCCTATCATTTTTCACCATTTCATAGAGTCAGGGATATTCTGCTCTCTTTGATATACCTGTCACATTCAATAACTTCAGTCTCTCCATATCTTTTGATTCCTCCAAATAGCATCCAAACATGCTCAATAATCCCACATTTTAAAAAGTATCTCACTAATCTCATATGCCTCTCCAATTCCTACTCAAAATCTCTTATTTATTACTAAAGTTTTGAAAAACATGGTTTGCTTTGCACTGGTAATGTTTATAATTTTGGGTTTTATATAAATAGTAAATGTTCAAAAAGAAAATTCAGAGACTAACTCCATTTTAAAAATTATTTTATATAAGGAAGTTGAGTATACAAGCATACATACATGCATACCCCTCACATATCCAATATGCTATTGCTATCATTTCATAAAAAGAATAACACAAGAATACAGTTTATTTCTATAAACTGAATCACTTTAGGTCAGAGGTTCTCAGCCAGAGACTATTTTTGCCCCTCAAGGTACATTTGGCAATATCTGGAGACATTTTAAATTGTTACACTGGGTAGAAAGGGCTACTGGCATCTAGTGGGTAGAGGCTGGGGATACTGATAAACATCCTACAATGCACAGGACAGCCCCTACAGTAAATAATTATTCTGTGTAAAATGGTGATAGTACTAAGATTGATAAACCCTGTTTAGCTTTATGAAAAACTATATTGTTCTTATTTTTTTCTCAGTTTAATTGAGGTGAACAAAAAAATACACAGATGAGCATTTGGGAAACCTTGGTTTATGCTCATTGTCTCCTATTCCTCATGTCTCCTTCATGCCAAATCTGGCTCTTTTTTTTTTTTTTTTTTGAGACAGAGTCTCACTCTGTTGCCCAGGCTAGAGTGCTGTGGCATCAGCCTAGCTCACAGCAACCTCAAACTCCTGGGCTCAAGTGATTCTCCTGCCTCAGCCTCCCGAGTAGCTGGGACTACAGGCATGCGCCACCATGCTCAGCTAATATTTTTTAATACATATTTTTGGTTGTCCAGCTAATTTCTTTCTACTTTTAGCAGAGACGGGGTCTTACTCTTGCTCACACTGTTCTTGAACTCCTGAGCTCAAACAATCTATGTGCCTTGGCCTCCCAGAGTGCTAGGATTATAGGTGTGAGCCACCTCGCCTGGCCCCAAATCTGGCTCTTGCTATCTCCTCTCCTCTGAAACTACTCTCATCATAGTCCCCCATAATCTCATTTTCACTAAGCTCTATAACCTCATTTTCATGCCAGTCTTACTTGTAGCCTCAGCTTTAATATTGTCCATTACATTAACATTGTCAAACCACGTTTGTTCCCTGTAGTACAAGACAGCTCACTCCTTTAGTGGCTGCTACACCACGGCACGTACTGCCTCATCTTCCATGGGTTCCCCATTCTTGTTTTCTACTCATCCTATGTTGATAGTGTTTCCCAAATTTCCCTAAATCCTCTTTTCTTCTCACTTATACTCCATCTGCATTCACATTAACTGACACGGCTTCCACCACCATCTAAATTCTGATGCCTCGTATGTCAAAATCTCAAGTGTAGAGCTCTTTCCTGGGTCTCAGATCTTCATATTTTATGGTCTATAGAAGGGATATTTCTGTTTAAGTATCTCAGAAGAACCTCACACTCAATATAAACAATATTAAACCTCCTTGTCTCACAACTGCCGAATCCAATAAATTCTGTTTATTTTGCCTGTTACGGAACTATCAAGTCCCCAGTTCAGTATGCTGATCCAGGATATAATTCTCACTTTCACCTGTATTTATTACTGTTTAATTAGTTCTTATGGCTATTTTTTGGGAGGGGAGCAGAGTCTCACTCTGTTGTCTGGGCTAGAATGCCGTGGCATCAGCCTAGCTCACAGCAACCTCAAACTCTTGGGCTCAAGCAATCCTACTGCCTCAGCCTCCTGAGTAGCTGGGACTACAGGCATGTGCCACCGTGCCTGGCTAATTATATATATATATATATATATATATATATATATATATATTTAGTTGGCCAATTAATTTCTTTCTATTTTTAGTAGAGACGGGGTCTTGCTCTTGCTCAGGCTGGTTTTGAACTCCTGACCTTGAGCGATCCGCCTGCCACGGCCTCCCAGAGTGCTAGGATTACAGGCATGAGCCACCACACCCGGCCAGTTCTTATGGCTCTTACCTTCCTACTTCCCATGTTGACCCCTTTAATGAATGAATTCTCAATAAGAAAGCCCTTTATTGATTTCCTGGTTATCCATAAGATAAATTTCTTATCTCTTCACATGACATGAAAGGCCCCCCATGATCTCATGTTTGTTTACTATTTAGTCTCATTTTCTACTGATGCTCATCCACAAATGTACACCATTATGTTATCTTCAGATGCTCAAATAAACCACATTTTCCCCCTCTCTGTAGGCCTTTGCATGTGCTTTCCCTCACTCAGCCTGGAGCACCCTATTCAGCTCTAAACTCCACCTCTAAGAGTCTCCACCTTCCTTTTACCTTATTTCATGCCCTAAGTAGTAACAAGGTTATAGAATACATGACACTGTAATATATTGCTGCTAGGAGTGTAATTTGGGACAAATGTATTATAAACCTCTTATGCAGCATCTACTAAAGCTGAACATGCATGAGTGTATATATACATATACACATATAGGACACTTGATCTTAACCAAAAGGCCAAGAAGCAATACATACACACACACACACACACACACACATACACACATATATGTAACCCAACATCAATATTTATGTCTATTCACTAAAGGCAGGAATAAGATTGCTCATAGCAATGGTTTATTCACTCCTCCAATATCTACTGGACAGCATTTCCTCTAGGATAGCTCTTCTAACATGCTGCACCACCCTCACATCCTGGCTGGCTTTATTATTGCTACTGCATTCTTCCATTATTGAAATTGCTTGTTAAATTGTATGCCTGGGTATACTGTCTGTTCCTTGAAAATGAGGGGAAAATTAGCATTATTTGCAGCTTTATTCCTACTCTCTAGCTCTGCTTTTGATGCCAAAAGGAGAGGACTGAAAAAAAATATCAAGTTTTAAATACTTTGTTATCAACTGAAAAGATTTTACTAATCAGGAATTGGAAATATTTATGCAGATCATGGTGAGTTTGTTTTTAGACAATTTAACCTTAACATAATGATGGCCTGTCCAGCTTTTAATTGCTCTTTCCTGGATATAACATTCAAACTTGCCATTAAATATTTCTTGAGCTTTTGAAAATAGCATTTTGATTCCCATATTATTTATGTCTTACATCTCAAGATTTTTTTTATTTTCAAATTTATCTTTTCTAAAACATAATTATATTATATAAATAAAAACATGTACTTATCACCACACCATGAAATCCTGAATTAAGCCATTTTTCAACAGAAAAAACAAAAGCATTTTTTCCAATATATTGTTATTTAAATATTCATGAAGGATTTTTATAATAACATATCTTTCACATGCCTTTCTTATGTTGAAATACATAGTTACATTTCAAGAAATAGGTAGTATATACTTGTTATATCCTTAGAAAATTATCAGTAAAAGAACCATTCAAGAAGTTCCTTTTTACTGTATTTATTGATTTTATTTTGGAGAAAATATAAGAGGTGCAATGCAAGGTGCTATGATTTGTAATGTAGCAAAAGTAAAGATAAAATCATAAAAGGGAATATTTGAGTTGGCTTTTTTTTTTTTTTGTAGACAGAGTCTCACTCTGTTGCCTGGGCTAGAGTGCTGTAGGGTCAGCCTAGCTCACAGTAACCTCAAACTCCTGGGCTCAAGCAATCCTTCTGCCTCAGCCTCCGGAGTAGCTGGGACTACAGGCATGTGTCACCATGCCCAGCTAATCTTTTCTGTATATATTTTTAGTTAGCCAATTAATTTATTTCTATTTTTAGTAGAGACAGTCTCGCTCTTGCTCACACTGATCTCGAACTCCTGACCTTGAGTGATCCGCCCGCCACAGCCTCCAAGAGTGCTAGGATTATAGGCGTGAGCCACCACCGCGCCAGCCTGAGTTGGCTTTTAAAGAAAGAATTAGGAGGCCAATGGGGTGGTTTCCAATGTACGCTCTGCATCATAAACATTTTGTATCACTTTTGGTATATTTCTCTTTTATGCCTTCAATTCAGTTCATCTGTACATTACCAAATATACACTGAAATGTTATAGTTAAAAATGTAGACATAAAGGAACATATAAATAATTTGGAATATTTTCATTTTATTAGATTGCACAATATTGTTGGAAAACTTCCACTCAGGAATCCAAAATTGAAGTACTACATGATGGAATATATAACAAGAGGCTAGTTAGTGACTTAACAAGGGGACTTTCCCAAAGGGACTTCAGTGTATGTACTACTTTTTCACTGTGGTCAAAAATCACAGATTAAAGTAAGAAGTAGTTTGAAATTTCTACCCCCACAGCATGGTAGTAAGAGTAATGAGTGAATCTTGACAATATGAGGTCTACCGTCTACTCATTTATCCAGCATGGCCTCAGGGCCCTCAATCATGTCACTAGCCAGCAGAGCGTTTTGCTCTCTGGGAGAATGCGAGAAACCGAAACTATTCCATTACCATAGTGACTTCAGTAGTTTCTACAACCAGTGGAAAAAGGCATTATGAGAAGTACTATTTTAAACCACCTGAAAGAACAACTCACCCAACAAGGCATATAACTGATGCTTTGCGGAACTAAGTGGGAATAGGGAAGAGGAGTTCATTGAATTCACTCCCACCTTCCCAGTTATTCCCATGTACACAAACTGAAAACTATTTTCTTGAAATAACTATTTTATAGAAATGACTTAAATAATATAAAACACATCACACATTAGATCTGTATTTTGAGTATGAAGATTGAGATTCCTGGAAAATCCTATTTTTTAAAAAATTATACACCCAGATTACTTGGGACCATTAGGTAAGCTGGTAAGGAGTTATTGGACCCAAACTGAAAACCATTTTATTGAAATAACTTATAGAAATGACTTAAATAATATAAAACGCATCACACATTAGATCTGTATTTTGAGTATAGAGATTGAGATTCCTGGAAAATCCTATTTTTTAAAAAATTATACACCCAGATTACTTGGGACCATTAGGTAAGCTGGTAAGGAGTTTATTGGACCCACACAATTGCTGAAAGAAAAAGCACATCTTATATGAACTTTTTTGTCTCAATTACATGAGGTTCTTCTCTAACTCTCTCCATGGAAAAGAACTGTGAGTTAGAGAACTCTCTAACTCTCTCCATGGAAAAGAACTGTGAGAGTTAGAGAGTTTTCTAACTCTTTCCATGGAAAAGAACTGTGATTTGTAATCAAAATAGAAAATGAATTAAAGTTAAACAAAAAGTCACTCACTAAAGTGGATTGTGAAGAGAAAAAGGAAATATCTAGAAAATAATTAGGTAGATTTTGAGGAGTCTCCTATGTTTTACTTTGTTATTTGCATTTTTTGAAAAAAATTTGGAAACCATGTAACATTTTTAATCAAGGGAATGACATGATCATATTTGTGTTAGAGAAGCCAAATGGCAGTGGAGGATAGTAGCAGATGCTGTCAGTGTCTTGTTCGTATGTCCTTTACACTCACCATTTTGGTGTCTGCCAAGGGTCTCCTCCTGGAAACACCAGCAACTCTCCACCTGAAGTCTTTGTTTCAGCCCATGCATGGGGAAGGCTCAAAACATCAGGGAGTTGGTGTCGCTAGAGACAGCCCTCAGCCAATGACAGTGAGAAGCAGCCTCCTTTATCCTTGAGTAGATAACTGTGGAGCCTAGTTCCCAGGATCTATCAATCCTAAGATAACCTCATAAGTTAGTTGCTTAATAACAAATCCTTTACTGATTTATTTTCTTCCTTGTCTCACTTTTTCATTTCTCTACTAAGATTTTTAGGTTCTGGGATCACCTCCCACATAAACTACTTTCATTCTAATTCTGGTCTCAGGATCTGATGTTGAGGAAACCCACGCTAAGATAGTTGGAAGTGACAGTGGTTTTAGGAAGCAGACTGTAAGAATGGATTCTGGAACTGGATCAATTACTGGTCAGATAGTAACAAGGACCATATTGCTAGTAGTAAGTGAAGTAGTGTTAATCCCTGGAGTGCTTTAGCCTCATAATATAGAGACTCCCATAGGTGGAGATTTAGGAAGCTGTAAGGCAAAGGGTATACAGTTGATTTTGTAATAACTCTAGTACTTGGGCTTGAAAGATATGAAGACATAGGAAGACAATGGTAATTATACATCTCATGAAATTGGTTGACTGTTGGTTACACGCCTTCAGTGCACTGATGTAAGAAAATAAGCTAGAGATGATGTTAAACACTCTACAGGGCATAGAATAGCACCCCACAACAAACAAATAATTATCCAGTCCAAAATGTCAATATTTCAAGGTTGAGAAACCCTGGTTTAAAGTGACCCATGTCTGCAGCTGGGAGGCAGTGATTTGCCTACAGCAAACACCTGCATTTATCTACCTGAGCCCTGTGTGTGGGTCATGTTGGTAGTGCCAGGGATTTAATCCCACTGGGCGCTGTCATCAGCCAATGATGAAAGGAAATTTGAAAATAAATACTGCAACTCTCATCCATTCATTGGGATGACACTGAGGCCTATTCTATGTTGTCTCTCTGAATTCCTCAGTGGGGTCAGGTGTGGTTTGCTCTGCCTGATAATGAAATTTTTGTTGACTTTCTTCTCTTCCTTGTCCCACTTCAAATTTATAAAATTGTTAGAGCTGTGGAGAAATGCTAACATCTGAAAATCTAATGATGCAATTATTTTTATTAACAAATTCAATAAGAAAAATGTGATTATCAGAATTAATGCAAAAGAAACAACTCAATATTCATTAAAGATAAAAATGCATACAATCTAGGAGTAGACTAAAAAGTTCATAAAGCAATAAACATTATGCATCAAAAGCCCACAATAATCATCAAATTTAGTTATAAAATTTAAGAAACAGTCCGATTAAACTTGGGTAAATACATATGGATTATAGTTATCATCATTACTACTACACATTGTACTGTAGAGTTCAATAATAGAAGAAAAAAGTAGGGGTTCTAAAAAAGAGAAATGAAGACACCAAACTGTTCTTATTTTAAAGTAATATTACTGGTTACATAGACAATTTGAGACAAACTGGTATACCTAGGAAGCATGTTCAGTAATTTTGCTAGATACAAATCAACATACTAGAAATCAATATAGATCAGTTTTAAGCAAATTGAAAACATAATAGAAAACACTGTCAAAATGGCAACAAAAAATATAACTTGCCAGGAATAAATCTCCAAAAAGATGTGAAAAATTTTTTAAGCATCATAAAAGATTATTGAAAAACAATAGTTATGTAGAAATAAATGGAGAGATATACTATGCTCCTTGATGAGAATACTCAATATATGAAAGATTGCAGTTCTCTTCAGAATATTTGTTAAATTCAGTGCAATTCAAAAGAAACTCCAACAGCCTTTTTCAATTAACAAGGTAATCCTAAAGTCCTTATGGAAGTGCAAAGATCAAGAGTAGTCAATATACATTTATAGATTAAAACTGTGAGTATGTGAATTTCCATATAAGATAAAAGAAATTTTAGAAGCCTAAAGCATTCAAGACAATATATTATTGACACAGGGATTGATATACTAATATATGAACATGCAGATCACAAGAAGAAAACAAAACGCTTCGATTTCTATGCACACACACACATACTTATGACTGGGTGCATGATAAAGTTGGCATTAAAAAAATCAATGGAAAAATGATTGAATTAGTGTTGCCAGGGCAATTGGTTATTCACATGAGAAAAATAAAATTATTATATAACCCTATCTCACACCATGTGAGATGTTTCATACTATACATAAACATTTATTTTATAGATAAAAGGCTTACGTACAAGCATCACCAAAGTGTTAAAATTTCTGAACATTAGGAGAACACCTTATCTCAGAGTAGAAAATTATGTCTTAAAAATAACATAAAAACCTAAAACCACAAAATGAGAGGCTGATTAATTTAATTACATTAAAAATTTAAGTATGAGATTATGGCATGACAACATTGTAAAATAAAGCACAGACTGGAAACTATCTTTAAAACATATAACTGATAAAAATTAGAGTCAATAAAATGTTACAGATTTCTATTCATCAATAAGTAAAAAATCAAATTTCCAATTAAAAAAAGGGAGAAGTTATGAAGAGGTAATTCACAGGAGATGAACTCTAAACTATCATATCCAAGAATGTCTTATTTTAGCATTCTTTATAATAGTAATAATTTCTAAATAATCTATATGAACTATTAACAGGAAAAAAGATAAATAAATGATGGTATATTATTTACAGATAAATAAATGATGGCATATTTGCACATCAATGATATATATGTCAGCGCAAATAAATGATGTATCATTTATATATTAATCTTAAAATTAAAATGTTAAGTAAAAAAAGATAACAAGAGGTTTCATACTCTATATAAATATTGAAATATGAAAATGATTAAACAATACATCATTTTGTAATACATATGTATGTACAGAGAATGTACACATAAGGACATAAACATGCAATTCAAGCGAATGGATCCTCTAGTGAATAAGGAGGAGGCGAAGTATTCGAGGAGAGCTACACAGAGGGCTTTATATGTTAACCTTTATGTGTTAAGTTAGTTGGTAGGAGGTGGTTTATTGTGTTATTTTCTACCTTTATGTATGTCTAAAATTTTTGATAATTAAAAAATAATAAACAGCAATAGACAGCAAAGACATATTCAAGATAGTAAGTTAACAAGCTGGAAAGACAATGGCTAGTCCCCACATTTTGGAAATAATGGAGGTGACTTCCATCAGGACAAAAAAGTTCTCAGGGTCACTCACTTAGTGATAGATCCAGGAGTAGAAAATGCAGTTTCCAGATCAAAGATTATGATTGGTTCCTTAGCTGTGCCTTGAGTACACTAAGAGACTTCCATTTATCAGCTGCAGAACTTAACAATGTTATAGAATATGGATTAAAGACTATGGGTTTAAGAAAATGTCCACAAAGAGGTTGTATATCATATTAAAAAGCTTTTATCAGGAACAAATGTACGGGGGAAAAGCTGTTTATCTGGCTATAAATGAGATAGTCACATAGAAACTGTTTCATGAACATGAAGACTTTTATAAGAATTGAGAAGGAATAAATAAGGTAGATGCATTGCAAGAAACAATTTGGAGAATAAATGTAGCAAGCACTTACATGTAGGCACAACCCTGGATATGGTTAAATTAATATTATTTTGAATTAATTTATTTGCTACACACCATATTTAAAACTTATTAAACTTTTTAATTGTATCCGCTTATATATTTCCTGGAATTTTGTATTCTGTGGGAAAACATGAAAGGTTAATTTACCAAACACAAAGAAGAAATGATCAAGTCCCTGTGTTTGGACAAATTTTCTTTAGATTTTATCTTCTTATGATTTGCACATAAAAAAAGAATAGAAGGAAGAAGATTAATTTTACATGTGTTCGAAAAAAATTAAGCTTGGCTGTAAGTAATCTTGGATTGGGGAGAAATAAAAGTGTTTTTATGAAGATGTCACACAATAAAAGAATAAACCACTTGTGTCCATTCAAAACTTAACGATTCTTATTCATTTCCCGTTTTTAATTAAATTGAACCTGCAGAGTACATAAAGGCCAAGCTAAGCAAAATTATTCCTGAACTGATGACATTACCATATTCTACCATTACTAATATTCTCTTAATATTTATATTCTGCCCCTTAACTTTTTGGACTGAATCACTATATAAATACATATGAATTGTATGGACATGAGCAATGCTTTCCTTGAAAGTAATATAAGGTAAACAAACAAATCCCGAAATCGATATCTGTCTTAAAGGCAAGTGGTAGAAGACAAATCCTAAATCATTGCCGGATTCCAAGAAGAAAATTAATTAATTTAGTGGTTTTCTTCTCTGTAAGTAGTAGAAACTCTAAGGTTCTATTATCAAAATTATGTTAAGATGAAATTCAAGAGTGACAATTTTAGTCACAAAATTTCAATATATCTTGTCTCCAGACCATAGAGTGCTTGATAAAATGGTGCATGTGGATCTTTACTTGCTTATGTCATGGGGAGGACTCACATTAATGGCAATAAGGAGGATTAGAGATCATTTTGATCTGAGGCATCACAAAAGCTGAACATCATACCCACGAAATTATTTGGAAGACATCTTGCACTGTTCAAATGCAAAGGAAGGTGAACAATTCAATGGCATGCAATAAATGTGTTGGTTTCAACAGTGATTTGGGGGGATGGGGTAAATTTCTACTTGAAGAGAGATCCTTCTAGTATGAGACAAGTAACTGGACTCATCCTACTGTGATTAAAAGTTACCTCAAATAATATTGGGGGGAAATAGTCTTGTTTTTTAATTTTCAGAAAGTTTTACAATTGCCTTGGGGAAAAAAACTATCAAAAATCTTAATTGTTTTTCTACTTTTAGGCACCAAGCTGTACTTCCAATAAAGTATATTTTCCTCAGAACTTTCTAATATATCGATTTGAAAATATTCCTATTAATACAATATTTCAAAGATTAAGATGGAATAGAGATAATTCATATTATAAAGTTGTGTCTATATACCACCATCATAAGTTTATTAAAAATGTTTATGAAAGCTTTTATATTAATATGCACATATAATTTAATGTTATGTTAGCTTTCATGAAATATTTTATCACATGGGCATATTAGTAGGACTATATATGCTTTAATTATTTGTTTTAATTTCAAAATATTAAGGGATACGAATGTTTTGTTACATGGATGCATTGTATAATGTTAAAGTCCAGGCTTTTAGTGTGTCCATCACCAGAATAGTGTCCATTGTACCCAATAGGTAAGTTTTTATACCTCACCCCACTCCTACCCTCTCCCCTTCTTGGTTTCCAATGTCCTTTACATCTCTTTGTGCCTGTGTGTGCCCATTGTTTAGCTCCCACTTATTAGTGAGAACATGCAGTATTTGTTTTTCCATTCCTGAGATACTTCACTTAGGATGATGGTTTCCAGTTCTATCCAAGTTGCTTCGGAAGACATTTCATTCCTTTTTATGGCTGAGTAGTACACCATGGTATATATACCACATTTTCTTTATCCACTCATCAATTGATGGGCACTTAGGTTGATTCCATATCTTTGCATTTGTGAGTTATGCTGTGATAAACATTTGAATGTAGCTGTATAAGCCAGGCCCCATGTAGACCAGGCACTTGGACCTGAGAGCTCAGAATGGTATCAGTTGCAGTGACACAGGAACTGAAGCCACTAGGTCCCTGCTGTGCCCACTCTCCAGTGCAGTGTTGCTGCACAGACTTGAAGCAGCCCCTAGCAGTGATTCACAATGCTCTGTCCAAGGCCCATCCGTATGTGGGCATCCACCAGCAACTTTCCATCCTCTCCTTGGCAGGGGCACACACAGGCTGCTTCTAGTCCACCATCTTGCCCAAATCTATATTTGGTTTATTATAAATGCTTTTTTTATTCAGAATTAAAAAACACATGTACTGCTCTGATTCAACTTATTGAATTGAAAAATAAAAAC
The DNA here is from genome assembly GCF_040939455.1 of Microcebus murinus. Lineage (NCBI taxonomy): Eukaryota > Metazoa > Chordata > Mammalia > Primates > Cheirogaleidae > Microcebus > Microcebus murinus. The sequence continues at coordinate 102,166,898 of NC_134136.1, forward strand.
AAATGTTTTTGAAACAAATGTCTGCTAGGTTTAGCTATTGGTATTTGGGGTATGATAATTCTTTTGTGTGGTACTATCCAGCAGGGCATATCCCAGCTACCCATCCCCATAAATGCAGTAGCACTTTCCAGATATTGTGATAACCAAAACATCCTATATTTTCAATTCCCTGATAATTTTCTTTTTCCCCATCGAGGAGACTGGTTTAGAGCAGTAGTTTACAGGACTATGATGCTCTCTAATTTTACAAAAATAAATCAATAACTTATTGCTTCTCCCCTTTCCCTCTCCCCCTCTATCCCATTTCTCTCTCTCTCTTTCTCCTCCACTTCTTCCTGACTTTTTAGAAACTGTTATTGATATTGATAACATAATAGTAACCAAACATCATCTTTCTTTCAGGATACCTTAGATGTATCCAAGTTCTTTTATGCATTATTTTATCATTACATTATCTCCATCAAGAAAACATTGCATATATTAGGTTTCTCTTCTGACAGGTAAAAAATAAACTAAGGCTTAGAAAAGTTAAGAAACTATATAATATTGTAATGAAGTTGAAACTAGTGCCTTGTTCTTGTAACATTTAGTTCTTTCAATTGCATCTTTTTTATTTTTGAGACAGAGTTTAACTCTGTTGCTCAGGCTAGAGTGTGGCATCAGCTTGGCTCACAGCAACCTCAAACTCCTGGGCTCAAGCAATCCTGCTGCCTCAGCCTCCTGAGTTGCTGGGACTACAGGCATGCATCACCATGCCCAGCTAATTTTTTCTATATATTTTTACTTGTCCAGCTAATATTTTCTACATATTTTTAGTTGGCCTGCTAATTTCTTTCTATTCTTAGTAGTTATAGGGTCTCACTCTTGCTCAGAGCTGGTCTCAAACTCCTGATCTCGAGCGATCCTTCTGCCTTGGCCTCCCAGACTGCCAGGATTATAGGCATGAACCACCACACCTGGCCCTTTCAACTGCATCTGACTGAAATGTTAACATGTCCCCTGTCCTCAAAAAGACAATAGTTTAAATGGTGACAAAATTTCAATCAACATAGCTTAAATGATAAATTTCATTGTGCAGACTTACACAAACATTGCCTACAGAAAAATGATAATGGTTTACCACCAATTCATTGCTAAAGGTAACAAAATGGATAATCTGGTGCTGCCACTTATTGATAAAAATATATTGTATTGAAACCTATGATTTGTTTGGTGCTTTGTTAGGTACAGACATTCCTTCACATAAGAAATACCTTAAAATGTTTTTATAATAAACAAAATCTTTTGAAATACTGAGATGTAAGTACCTAGGTTTGTAAACGGGAAGTAGAGAAGTAGAAAATAGTTTCAAACTTCTTTTATTGTAATAAAATCTCATGTGTATCCGCAATGTTTAAAACTGATAATTCGTTTTAGTATTAATGTATCTTATAAGTTCACAACTATAACGTGTTATTATTACAAAGTCAGGCAATAAAATATAGGATTGTTTTGATGAAGATAATATAAAATCGGCATAATGTATAACATTTGCATTCAGTTTATTCTTTTAGCTTCATAATCTAGCATTATTCTGAGTTTTATTTTGATTAAACAATCTCAAGAAAATAAAACTCACATAAAGACATTACAAATGGCATCAGTCATTTCATAGCTTGTTTTAAAATTTTAATATGTTCTTTAACTTACTCAGAATCTTGAAAGAATATATATATATATACACACACACACTATCACAGTTAAATAGATTAAGATGACTAAGAACGGAATATATTCGTCAGTTAAAACTGGTTTAACTTTATCAATAAATAAGTTTCAAAACCAACTAAAATCATTATTTCTCTTGGTAAAAAATTATCAAATGTATCTGTTGTAGGGAACAGGGCCCGTGGCCCCCTAATGGTTTGCCAAAAAAATCATTGACATGAGGCAGATTAATTAATAAGAGAAAACACACACAAATTTATTTAATTTGTATATGTGGGAGCCTTCAGAATGAACACCCAACTCCTCAATGAGGTTTAGAAGCTTATATGCCTTTCTGGTCAAATGGGTTATGGGAGTGGGGAAAAGAGGAATTCTGTTGAGGGGCAATAAAGGATTGCTTACTAAGAAGGATGAAGGACTGGGGAACAAAGATTAACTGGTAAATAGTTATCTTTGGAATTTGAATGAGTTTGGGAGACTGGAAATTATCTTCTTAAAGAGTCTGTTCAGGTGTGGTCACATTCCTGTTCTTGCAGGGAAGGGAAGAAAAGAACAATTGCTCTGCGGGGTAGGTGGGTGGGGTCTGGATCTTAGGCAGATAAAGAAACTTGAACTTTTTTGAGAGATCCAGTGGTGGGGTTGGGAGGAGGTCAGAGAGACCTTGAGGCTTCTTTGGTCAGTTTAGCATGTCAAAATGCAATATTTTGGGGTATTGGTTTTTGAGCCCCAACACTGGCAAATTCTTGAGATATTAAAAAATTGCCTTTGAAAAATGAGGATGACTAAGTACAGTTTCTGTTAATACTTGCTAGCAATTTCTAAATAGTCATATTTATTTTGCTTGTTCATAAAATCTTAAATTTAGTTTGTAGTTTTGTTACCTAAAGCTTGGCACTTGTCCCCAAGGTCGCATTAGAAGAATGAAAACAAGTGGTTTGAGGAGAAGGAAAGGGAAGTTTATTAATTTGCTGGCAAATGAGGAGCTTGGCAGACTCCCATCTTAAAGTACCAACAGTTCTCCCTCTGAGCTTTTAAAGGGGATGGTTTCAGCTTCAGACTATTGCTATTCAGCTATAGTTGATGGTTCTGATTCATTCCATCTTCAGCTAAGATAATCTTAAGACCTCCAATCGACAATTCTCTTGAGCCATCTCCTGTGGCACAAAGGACAAAGGACACTCACCTGCCACTTCTGACCACTGGTCTTGGGCAGGGATGCAGGTTTTAGTTCCCAAAAGGAGTAGGGGAGATTTTAGAGAGACAGAAAACATTCTTACCCTTTTTCGGGCCATTACCTGATTATATTTTTATTTGATCACACGATCCAAAATTGTACTACAGTAACATCATGAGCAAGCATTTTAAATTTAAATATTTAGACCTATTTCAAAGTAAAATACAGGGCACCCCAAACTCACAATTATGACTAAAATGATATGTTATACAATATTATTATAATAAGGTAACCTATCTATTTACTTATTATTTTACAACTGACTCAGACTTCTGTGACCAGAGCATATGACAAGCAGTTAAGCCCACTTAGTCCCTGGTCTGTGTTTGTAGAGCACATGTGCTGAATGATTGTATTTAATTACACAATATTTTATGAAGGGATATTAATAGTCTTCAATTTTTAAAAGGTCCAGATCAGACCTATAAACTTTTTAATCAATCATATTTGATGAGATGTACAAACATGATGAATAAATAGGAGTTTAAAATATCTCCTTTGTTTATTTGTGCTGAAGGGACAGAGACACATGAGAGAGAAAGAAGTATTAAACCATCTAAAATATATTTAAGAATTTTTTTTTTAAAGCGGGTAGAAGACTTGAATAGACATTGTTTCAGAGATATATAAATGGCCAATAGATATATGAAAAGGTACTGAATTTCACTAACCAACAGGGAAATGCAAATTGAAGCTATACTGAGATATCCCTCACATCTGTTAGCATGGCTATTATCAAAAAGATAAGAGATAACAAAAGGGAATCCTTGCACACTCTTGGTGGGAATATAAATTGGTACAATCATTATGGATAGCAGTAGGGAGGATGTTCTGAAACTTAAAAATTCAACAACTATATGATCCAGCAACCCCAATTCTGGGTATATATTGAAGGAAATCAGAACATTTTACCCCAAAATGTATTTCTTTGACATATTTTGAAGTATCTGCCACAGGTCCAGTAGGTAGAAGTAACCCTGCAAAGCCATCATTTGTGGGGACATATTTTCATCTGTAGAGAATTTGCATTGATGCAGCCAGGCTTTCTCTAAGGCTTCTTCCTTGTCCTGATGTATGAAAGATTGACTGAGAGCCTGATACCTTTAAAGATCTGAAAAGAAACATTCACTATCCTCTCTGAGAGCTGCTACCAGTGAGTGGCTTCAGCTACATAACAAGACCACCTTTGTTAGCCACGCCTCTTCCTTTCTTCCTCCCATAACCTGTCTTGCCACTAAAACCTGTTTTGGTATGATCCAAGCCCTCATTCTTTATACGCTTCTGTACATCGCTGGAGGGTTGAGTCTTCATTCTAAAGGCTCCTGTGTATACACGTTAAATAAATTTGTATGCCTTTTCTGCTATTAATCAATCTGCCTCGTGTCAGTGATTTTTTTCAGTGAATCTTAAGGGAGCCAAGAGCCTTGGTCCCCACAATATTCTAAGGAAACAAAATCAGTATCTCATAATGATATCTGATCTTCTATGATCATTGCAAAATTATTTACCATAGCCAAGATATGGAAACACAAAGAAATGATAAATGTTTGAGGTGGCAGATATGCTAATTATTCTGATATGATCATTACACAATATATAAACATATTGAAACATCACACAGCCCCATTCATATGTATAATTTTTATGTGTCAATTAAAAACAAAATAAAACTTATTAATAAAAAAGGCTGGGCCTGGTGGCTTATGTCTCTAATCTCAGCACTTTGTGAGGTGGGAGGATCACTTGAGGCCAGGAGTTTAAGACCAGACTGGGCAACACAGTGAGATCCTATCTCTACAAAAAAATTAAAAAATTTAGCCAGGCATGGTGTTGTGCACCTGTAGTCTTAGTTACTCAGGAGCCTGAGGTGGGAGGATCGCTTGAACCCAGGTGTTTGAGGCTGCAATGAGCTATCATCCTGCAACTATGCTCTAACCTGGGTGATAGAGCGAGACCCTATCTCTAAAAAAAAAAAAAAAAATTAAGAAAACAAAAAACAGAACAAAAACAAGAAAAAAAGATATGGAAAGAACTTGTGTCTATCAATAAATGAATGTATAAAAACATATATATATATTATATATGTGTGTATAAATCTAAATACATACACACACACAGTGGAATATTATGCATTCTTAGTAAAAAGGAGATCCTGCTATTTTGCAACAACATGGATGAACCTGAAGGACATCATGCTAAGTGCAATTAGCCAGATACAGAAGGACAAATGCCACATGATCTCACTTAAATGTGGAATCTAAAAAAGCTGAACTCACATAAACAGGGAGTAGAACAGTGGTTGCCAGAGGCTGGAGGGTAATGGAAATAGATGTTGGTCAAAGGGTACAAACTTTCAGTTATAAGATGACTAAGTTCTGGAGATCCAATGTACAGCATTGTATATCACCATGTACAACTTAAATATGTCTAATTTTTATTTATCAATCATACCTCACTAAAGCTAGAAAAAACAAAACTTTATTATGAGAGAGAGAAGCTGAAAACAAAAAAAGTACATATTCTAATTCCATTTCTTCAACATTTTTAGTGATAGAAAGATGATCAATGTTTTCCTGGGGTGAGAGCAATTGATTGCAAATGGGCATGAAAGACATTTTTAGGGTGATGAAATGTTTTCTCTTTTTTCATTTTTTAATTGACAAATGACAAATTGTATATATTTATGGTGTCCAACATGATGTTTTAATATATGTATACATTGTGGTATGATTAAATCAAGTTTGGTATAAGCCAGGTACGGAAAGTGAAATACTTCAGGGAATTTTCTTTTTTTTGATTGAGCAGATAGTTACAAGGGTTTGTATATTTACTTGTCAAAGCTCATCAAAATGTACATTTTAATTGAGTGCGCTTTATTGTATGTTAATTATGCCTCAATAGAGCTGATTTTTTTAAACTTAACAATGCTTAAGAAAATTTTTAATTTTTAAAAACATGAGTCAATACCTAATATACTGAATAAAATTTAATAATTAATAGGACACCATAGAGTAGAATCATGGTTTGTAACAACAAAGTTAATTGCAAAAGGAATAACATCTTGACTTTTTGATCAACTTGTTTATCACTCCACAGTTGCAAGGTGGATGGCTAGATTAAACTGCTTTCTTTTCCATATGAAGATGACCCAGGTGGTTTATTTGACTAGAAGCTCAATATGAAACCAAGCCAAAATCTTTCATTGCTGTTTAAACTAATGAAATTTAGACATCATAAATTGGAGTGACAAGGTAAGAATATGAAATATGATTGTATGGTTCTTGAACACAGAGCTGTGTTTCTAGTTGTGAATGCCGGATTACAGAACTATAAACAAACTTGAGTTCATTCAGATAAAAAGAAACATAATGATGAAGAATGTAGAAATCTGATTATTAATGGTAAAGCATTGTGTTCGGTACACTAACAGATGAGGTAAGGAGCATTTCTGGATCCAAAACAGTGGATCATTGAAGAAAAAAATGTAAGTGAAAGTCATGAGTATTGTGGAAGACCAAATTGAGGCTAGAATGTTAGGAGAATTTTCTACATGGACTAATACAAGGGGGCCAATAATAACGCAAAATGTGAGATGTGTCCCCACATATACTAAATACTATGGACGCACAGGGAAAGAAAGGTGATTATGGTCATTTAGAAAGAATAAGGAAAAGATTTACTTGGTTTTCTTCAATTAGGCATTGGTTATACTCAACCCAAGAGATTGTGATTATAATGGAGTGTACATCAAGAAGTTAAAAACATGGATAGTGAACTCTACTCTGTATAGGATGTAAAAGGTTGCAGAATATTTTTGTTCCCATAGTAAAATCCAAATAAATCTGGATAAAATAGAGCTCATACTTTTCTATAGGACTACCAAAGAGCAGTAGAGGCATGGGAAGCCTAAACAAGCTGATTTCCAGAGAAAGAAACCCTTCATCAGATAACAGTGAGCCAAGGATGCTACACGAAGGCAAATTCTGGGTCTGGATATCAAGCTAATGGTCAAGGTGTTAGCAGTCAGGACAAAATGAAGTCTGGAAGACTCACAAATCCAATCATAATTCGCTTGAACTAACAATTCTCCCCCACCTCAGTTTTTCTGAGAAAAAGACAACAAAGGTAGGAATGAAAAGTGAAAAAATTTGGTCTTATAGAGTTATGTGGTGCCAGGATCCAGGGGTCTTTGTACCAATGAATCAAATGGTGAACTGTGAACCAGCTGTCTCCTGGCTGAAACACTAATAAGATGAAGGAAGTCAGCTCACAGGTGCTCTTTCTCTTTCTCTCCCTCTCTAATATCTGATATAACTGACATCTGTACCTACTTCATTTTCATACATCCATTCTGATCACTGCCTTCTTTCTTTCCAATTCCCTCCATCCTCTAAACTGACCCCCAGTATTATTCAACTGCATGGGACTACCAATTAATTGATCTTCATGTTTTCCCTTAGTCATGACTTTTATCATTACCCAGCTTAACAGCCCTCACATACACTTTCAATTTCTTTGTCCCCTCTCTATTCTTTGTACTCGCCCAACAAAACTCCAACCATAGCTAAATACAATTCTCTGCCTATTTCATGTCTGCACATAAGCCGTTAAACTTGAATGGGAAAACACATAAAGGTGCTAACAGGATCTCATTGCAAATACATGAGTCCTGATGCAATCACACCATATTTCCCTAATGCATTTATTCTACTTTCTTAGAGGACTATTTCACACCTTCTCTCTCCTCCCCCAAGTATGAATATTTTCTTTTATTTATTTACTTTCATTTTCTTGTTCTCCTTGCCAAGAAAATTTTTATTTACTTTCAGTTAATGACTTTTATTTTTATTTCATGATGAAATAAAATATAACAGTTAAAAGATTCCATTTTTATTACCATATCTACCAATCTATTTTCATCTGGAACTATATCTTTTACCTTCCTTCCTATTGCTATGAAAGAATGATTATTGATGCTATCCAAGCCTAAGCCTTATACTTATGAACTGGATCACATTTTCTCTTGCCTAGTCAAAGACATGACTCTTTTCCTCTTCTCTTTCTTGGGTTTCTCTCTCTCCTGGATATTTCTTACCAGCACATGAATAGGTTGTACTATCTCCTTCACTAAATAAAACTTCCCACTCAACATCCTTCTATAGATACCTCTCCATTTCTTTGCTTGTCTTTACATTAAAACCTTCAAGAAAGCTATTTATACACCCTGTCTCTAATTATTTCTTCTTGTTCTCTCTTAAACCCACTCTAATCAAGCTTGTATCCAAACAACTCCATCAAAACACCTTTAGTGACATTTTATTATGGTCTTCACTTTGCGAGTTCCAATGGTCAGTTCACGATATTTATTGCACTTGACAGTTAACAGCATTTGATACAGTTGTTTAGTCTCTCTTTGTTCAAAAATGTTTTCCCTGTGCTATCAGCACAATGCTCTCTCTTGGTTTTCCCCTGATTACATGAGTGCTCTTTCTCAGTCTCTATAGCTATATTCTTCTCCATTTTTTTTCCAACAGCCTGAAAGCTCCAGGACTCAGTCTTCAGGCCTGCTCTCTTCATCTTTACTCAGTTCCTCACTGATCACATCAAGTTTCATGACTTTAAATACCATCTATATGTTGATGACTCCCAAATTTATAATCCAATCTAGATCTCTTCCTAGAACTCTGGACTCATATCAAACTGTCTATTTGATATTTCCCTTTGGAAGTCTAATAGGCACTTCAAAACTAGCATGCCCAAATCCAAACTCCAAATTTTGGCCAATCTTCTTCTCCACTTGTTCTTATCTCAGTTAATGTTCATTCATCATTTTAGTTAATTAGATTCTAAATTTTGGAATCAGCCTTGATCATCTCTATTGTTCTCCCCATAGACATCCAGTCTCACTCCATTACTACAGATCTCTGTTTAACTTTCATGGAAGAGAAGCCTTTTCTGATTTCCTCAAATTTTCTTCTCATTTACTCTCTGTCATTACCCCATTTCCGTTATATGCGTGTGTGTGTATGTTTCATAATTTATCTTTTGTCTCCTTCCCCTGGCATGTAAGGTGTAAGCAGACAAATACAGGGGCTTTGTTTTTTAGTTCACAGTTATAGCCCCAAGTTTAGAATAGTGTCTCATGAATGTAGGTGCTTAAGAAATATTTGTTGAACAAATAACTCTATTTGAATGAAGATATATTTTTTTGAAATTTGTAAAAAAAATAATTTTTAAACTAATTTTCCCTCAATTATACTTTGAAGATCTTAAGGTTTAATTTAATTAGTGTTTATTTTGTTGAGAGCAAGATGTTTTTCCTACTCATCTTACCCTCCAGAATTAAGTTTTTGTGTTTTCTTTATGAATTACATTCTACAAGAAGGCAGATGTGTGGTTAATACAGGTATGAGAGAAATATTCTAGAGAATTTCTTATCCCTTAACTCTTTCAAAATGAAAGACTACATTAATTTACATAAGGCCTAGAGGTGGTGAGAAGATAATTAAAACCTAGATCTGACAGGCTTGTAAAAGAACAAAGCAATTCTTGTTAAATTACTATATCATTGTAGTCCAGAGTGGTTAGAGATCTTGATATGATTATTAATTTATACAAGTTTGATTTGTTTAAGCAATTAAGTTGTTTAATGGGTGAAAAGCAATACATTTGCCATGAAGAGTTCATCTAACAGCCTTCTAGATTTAGTGGTCATAGAATAGTCTATGATAAGAAAGATTAAGGCAAGAATGTCTGCACTAATATATGAAAATAATCTCACGAAAAGCAATTAAATTCATAGAATGAGCTCTCAATTTCATCTCCATTTATGGACAAAAATTTATTACTTAAGTTAATTTTCATGACATGCTTATGGTCCTCTTGTTCTTTTGAGTATCAATATGATTATGGACATTTTTTGTCCATATTTTATTTATCAATTGTGATATGTCTCTTATTTTCAATCCTTTAGAAATTGTTTTCAATTAGCAATATATGCAAGAAATATTTTAGGATACATTGGTTCTACAATCAATACTCAAAGAAGAATGTTATCAATAATTTTTCTGGGTAGCTAAAATAATTGTATTCCTTTCCTGTTTGTATTAGAAAAATGGTCTTGAAACAATTTTACAGGCAGAAGTGCTAACTCTAAATGTCTTTGCAAAGAACACTCACTCTAGGCCATTTGGATTTAAAGTTAACATGAACATATTTGCAATGACTTTCACATATGTAAATGATAAATATTATTAATAACTTATTTCAATGTGGAGTGTATATAAATATTTGTTTTAAATCATATAATTTTGTGAATGTATTTAAACTGGTAGAAGAAATTCTTTTCTAATTTTCTAGGGGATATAGGAAGGGAAAAAGCAATATGGAGCATTCATATCGACAGAACTTAAAAATTCTGAATTTTTAGTTCTGATTTATTCCTAACTGTGTAATGCTGATGGCTTTTCCTTGCAGTGCTTGTAGATTTCTTTCGAGCATCGGTTTCACTCAGTTTCACTCTATAGTCAATTTATAAGGAAGATTATGTAAAATGTGACAGATTAAAATCAGGCCAAATGTTAAAGCTAGGTAAAAAGGCCAAAATAAATATAAAAATTATGTCTGGAAGGCATTATAGTGTGATTTACTTAGTAATGGAGAGAAGTAAACTATGAAAAGGAAAACAGCTATAAAAGTAATGAATGTTTTACTGAAAACATAAGGTGTTTTCTCCTCCCATTCGCATACCATGGAAACAAGCTGACTCTCAATGAGAATGAATCGCATTCCATTTTAGACTGATGAACAATACAATTCTTTATGCAGTACACAATCAAGCTGTGGAATTCACTTCTGCAATATATCTTTGTGGTAAATAGTTCAGCAAAATCCAGGAAAGCATTAAATGTTGCTATGAATAAGAATGACATTTACAGCCATGCTAAGTAGGTTGCAAAGTTTAAAGAGCTCTCAGTCCTCTAGCAATGGGACATAAGGAGAATTTGTGTGAAGGTCAGAATGTAGTAATCTCTCCTCTGACATTATTGTATAACACTCATGCCTTATGGCATGTTTATATGGTTGTTTCTCAAAGCTGGGATTTAGGGGATCTACTGGATTCTAAAAAAATAAACTACCTTATTGTTTGTAAAATATAAATATTACCATTTGATATTTATATCAATGATTGCAATAATTCTACAAGACATAATAAAAATAAATTCTCCCTGTAGAGGAGTAAAGAAGTGGGAAACTTTGAAGAGTGTGAGAATTAGAGAAGGTGGAAATAACTGAATAAACACCAATATACTTTGGCCGAAAAAATATTTCCTTCTAAAACATAGCAAAGTTCAATTATAAAAAAGTAATCTTGACTATGTTACATACCTACATAGGTAATTAGTTCCTGTTCTATTGACTATTATCAGAAAAACAAAAGACAAGTGTGGAGAAAGGGAACCCTTGTGCACTGTTGGTGAGAATGTAAAATGATGTAGCTACTGTGGAAAACAGTATGGAGGTTCCTCAAAAAATTAAAAATAGGTATCTCTATGAACTTTCTCATGGAAATTAAACTGCCTGGCTGGAAGAATAACAGCCCCAGAAAGATGAATTTAGGTTCATATTCTGGCTATTAAAAATAAACCAAAAAGATAAAACAAAATTAAAAATAGGACTACTATATGATTCAGCAATCCCACTTCCGGGTATATAGCCAAAACTATTAAAATCAGGATCTTAAAGAGATATTTGTACTCCCATGTTCATTACAGCATCATTCACAATAGCCAAAATGTGGAAACAACCTAAATGTCCACCAGCGGATGAATGAATAAAGAAAATGTGGTGTATATACATAATGGAATATTATTCATTCTTAAAAAAGAAGAAAATTCTGTCATTTGTGACAATATTGATGAACCTGGAGGACATTATGTTAAGTGAAATAAGCCAGACACAGAAAGACAAATACTAGGTGATTTCACTTATATGAGGTATATAACATAGGCAAACTCATAGAAACAGAGAGGAGAATAGTGGTTGCCAGGGCCTGGGGGAAGGGAGAAATGAGGAGCTGTTAAACAGGTATAAAGCTTAAGTTATGCAAGATAAATAAATTTTAAAGGTCTGCTGTGCAACCAAGTGCTTATGGTTAACAATACTGTATTGTACACTTAAAAATGTAAGAGGTAAATCTCATGTTAAGTGTTCTCACCACATAAAAAGTTGAATTAGTAGTGCAACTATAAAGTGATTGCATGAGAGAGGTTTTTGGGGTGATAGAGCTGTTCTGTATCTGGTTGCTGGTAGTGGTTACATGATAATCATGTCGTAGATTTCACAGAAGAGTACATAAAAAAAAACTGGACTGTTTGGTACTTAAATTTGCTCCTCTCGTGCACTGAAACATGTAAAAGAATGATCTTAACAACATTATGTATAAAACCCAAATTATAGTTAACCCAAATTTAAAATCAAGTCATATGAGAAAAATTATTGTATATTGTTACAAATAAAACTGTAAACAATGAAAATGGATAAAACAAGTTATATGCAATGACACAGATACTTCTCAAAAATATAATGTTAAAGATCTCTTATGATAACATCTTTACAAAAAGAAAACAAAATTAAACTTAAATATTTAAAAATAATTGCTTATTTAGTAAAACTATGCAGGAAAGTGATAGGATGATTATATAAGTGACATGAAGAGTGCTTATTTCTCTGAGGAGAGGATGGTTGTGACCAGAAGGCGGCACAAGAGAGACTTCTATGGTGATGCGGTGTTATATTTTTGATCTAGGTCATTGGTTACAGATTGTTGACTTTATGATGAATTATTGATTTGTACATCATTGTGTGTGTGTGTTTCAGAATAAAAAGGTTAAATACAGTAAAATAAAATAGACAGATAGGAAGACACTGTGTGAAGGCCAAAGAATGTGCTGGATAAAAATGTTATTTCTTTTTCCAATGTACAATATTAGATAAAATAGTTTATACTTCCTTCCTTTTAGAAATTGACTTTTACTCATATGTCCAGGGTATAGTGACCAAAAGAAGTATGTTTCAAAATTTATAATATAAATATGACCATCTCAATATTTCATAAACTATAGCATGATTTATTTAATTTGCATGGAACAAAAATGCCATACTATAGATATCAGATCAAGATATTTAAAGTCGATTTAAAGCATCTCAGGAGCATGTTGTCAAAATACTGTCTTCCAAAGGAAGAGTTTATGACATAAAGAAACTTTCTAGAAAGTATAAAGCAAAATGAATGTTCACAAAAAGACAGAGTGCAGAGTTTTATTTGTTCAGACTATCCTTCAGAAAAATTAACAAGTTTATTTAGCTTTGTGAAAATTGCAGGAAGTAATTTGTCATTAGTGAAAGCTGTGGTACTCTAAAAATTACTTTTAGAGTGTATGGAAATTCAAAGCTCTGATTATATTGACCAGATGGTTAACTAAATGATGAAGGAGTATGTCATCTCCTGGGAGAACAGCAACCATGGAAAGTTCATTGCTCTTTGGGAAATCTAATGAGGCAGTCATCCCAGGTCAGAGTGTTCTGGAAACTTTAACATCATACTTGTCTATTTTTTTCCAAGTATCTTTGGCAAAAATTGATTGAACACAGTGAAGTAACTTTTCTTTCTCTATCCCATTTACTCTTGAATTCACACCCTCACTCATACATGCCAATAATCTTTAAATAAAGGGAATATGGGAACCACATTTATTGGAATGACATTATTAAAATATAACCCATTTAAAGTATATCCTCTCTAATTCTGTATTGATACAGTTTTAAGAGTTGAGTCATTATAAGACACAGTTTTACAGATTCATTATGTGATGGTTATTCACTCTCATACCTTCACCTTTCCAACAAATCTCCATCTTTCTCTGTCAAGATGATATCTGTAGCCTTTATCTCCTGGGCAACCTAGCCTTCTGCATTCTGGTGGGGCTTAACTAATGGAAAGCACCAAAAAGAAATTGCAGCTGGGGAGAAGGAGATTTATTTTGTCTACTGTTCATTCCAGCCACTTTGCTACCTCACTTTCAACTAATACGGTTTTGTGAAGACTTCCTTAATGACCAGATGACAGGACAGGAAAAATATGGAGGTCTGGCTTCTTTTTTAAAATTAGTATATATATTTAAGGTGTACAACATGATGCTTTGATATACATATACTTAGTGAAATGGTTACTACAATCAAGCAAATTAACATAGGCATCACCTCACATAGTTTTCTTCTCTTCTCTTCTCTTCTCTTCTCTTCTCTTCTCTTCTCTTCTCTTCTCTTCTCTTCTCTTCTCTTCTCTTCTCTTCTCTTCTCTTCTCTTTTCTTTTCTTTTCTTTTCTTTTCTTTTCTTTTCTTGTGATAAGAGCACCTAAAATTCACTCTCAACAAAGTTTCAGTATGCTATACAATATTATTAACTTCAGTCCTCATGCTGTATTACAGATTTGTAGACTTATTCATCTCTTAACTTCAAGTTTGTGCCTTTTGACTTACATCTCCTCATTTCCCCCTTCCCTGCCCTGGTAACTACCATTCTACTCTCTGTTTCAATGTATTCAATTTTCTTTTTTAGATTCCATGAATAAGAGAGATCATGCGATATTTGTCTTTCTGTACCTGGCTTATTTTACTTAGCATAATGTCCTTCAGGTTCATCCTTGTTGTAACAAATGACAGAATTTCTTTCTTTTAAAAGGATGAATAATATTTCATTGTGTATATATTTATATATTATGTTTTCTTTGTCCATTTTTGTGTTGATAACACTTAGGTTGATTGTATATCTTGGGTATTATGAATAATGCTGCAATGAACATGAAATTGTAGATATCTCTTCGAGACACTGATTTCATTTCTTTTGTCTATATACCCAGTAGTGGGATTCCTGGATCATATGGTAATTTGATTTTTAATTTTTTGAGAAACCTTTGTAATGTTTTCCATAATGGCTGTACCAATTTGCATTTCCAACCACAGTGTACAAGAGTTCTCTTTTCTCCACATCCTCACCAACACTTGTCATCCCTTGTCTTTTTGCTAATAATCATCCTAACAGATGTGAGGGGATATCTTATTGTGGTCTTTGTGGTCTTGATTTGCATTTACTTGATGATTGGTGAAATTGAGCACTTTTTATACTCCTGTTTGCCATTTGTATGTCTTCTTTGGAAAAATGTCTATTCAAGTCCTTTCCCAATTATTTAATTATGCTATTTTTTTTTTTTTTTGCTGAGTTGTGTGAGTTCCTTACATATTTTGGATATTAACCGCTTATCAGATAGGTGATTCGCAAATAATTTCTCCCAATTCATAGGCTGCCATTTCATTTTGTTGATTATTTCCTTTGCTGTGCAAAAACTTTTTAGTTTGATGTAGTCCCACTTGTTTATATTTGCTTTCGTTGCCTGAACTTTTGGTGTGGTATTCAAAAAACCATTGCCAAGGCCAATGTCAAGGACATTTTCCCCTATGTTTTTTCTTCTAGGAGTTTTATGGTTTCGATTCTTCTGTTTTGATCTTTAACTCATGTTGAATTTATTTTTGTGTGTGGTGTAAAATAAGAGTCCAGTTTCATTTTCTTTTTGCATGTGGATGTGCAGTTTCCCCAACACATTGGAAGAGGTGATCCTTTACCTATTGTATCTTTTTGGTGCCCTTGCTGAAAATTAGTTGACTATACATACTTGGGTTTATTTCTGGGTTCTTTATTATGTTCTGTTGGTCTGTGTCTGCATCCTTTCATGAGAAAAAGTCTCAGCAAAATAGGTATAGAAGGAGGACTGGCGTGGTGGCTCATCCCTGTAATCCTAACACTCTGGGAAGCCAAGGCAGGAGGATTGCTTGAGGTCAGGAGTTGGAGACCAGCCTGAGCCAGAGCAAGACCTCCCCCCATCTCTACAAAAATAGAAAAATTAGCTAGGCATGGTGGCTTATGCTTGTAGTCCCAGCTACTTAGAAGGCTGAGGCAGGAGGATTACTTGAGCCCAGGAGTTTAAGGTTGCAGTGAGTTATGATGACACCACTGCACTCTCCCTGGGGCGACAGCAAGACTCTGTCTCAAAACAAAAATAGGTATACAAAGAAATGTGCTCAACATAATAAAGGAGGGTTTTGAACAGCCTACAGCTAACATCTTAATCAATGGGGAAAAACTGAAAGCTTTTTCTTTAAAATCTCACACAAGGCAAAAGAAAGAAGTAAAAAAGCACCCAAATCAGAAAGGAAGAAGTAAAATTATCTGTTTTTTTCAAATGCCATGTTTCTATATTAATAGAAAACCCTAAAGACTTCACAAAGAAGCTGTTAGAAATAATAAAGTCAGTAAAGTTGCAGCATATAAAATCAACAAACGAAAATCACATGCATTTCTTTACACCGATAACGATAACAATTTATCTGAAAAAGAAATCGAGAAAGCAATCCTATTTATAATAGTATCATAAAAGAATAAAATACTTAGGGATAGACTCAACCAAGGAGGTGAAATATCTGTGCCCTGAAAGCTATAAAACATTGATAAAAGAAATTGACGAGTAAACAAATAAATGGAAAGATATCCTGTATTCCAGACTGGAAAAATTAATACTCTTAAAATATCCATGCTACCCAAAGGGATCTACAGATTCAACGTAATCCCTATAAAAATTCCAATGGCATTTTTCACAAAAATAGAAAAAAATGTGTATAGAACTGTGAAAAACTCCCAATAGACAAAGCAATCTTGAAAAAGAAAAACAAAGTTGGAGGCATCACACTTCCTGATTTCAAATTATATTACAAAGCTACAATAATCAAAACAGTAGTCTACTGTCATAAAAATAAGTTTAGATTAAAAAGGATTCTGCAAGAAATGCTGGCATCAGACAGAAGTGATGGTTGTTGCATTTGCTGAGTGGCAAAAGCAGTAACCTGTGGGAGTCTCCATTGCCAGTTCAAACACATACAGACACTTTTCTTCCCTGATTAGTCACCTGGGAGGATAATCCCTGTCTGTTGACTGAGTCTTGAAGACTCCCTTCTTAGCTGGATATTTACTGGGTTCAGTGAGTGAGGGGCATCATCTCAATGAGAGATCATAGAGTGTGACTAGACAGATGTAGGACCTTTCTTCCCTACTCTATACTGACTTTGGTGTTATACATCTTGTCTCTTCCTTCACAACCATAGTTCCCACAGAGTGGTTTCTCCTCTTATCACTGTATCTCTCTGAGATTCAGTAACACTATTTCCTTCTCTTTCCTCTTCAGACTTTGGTGTGATAAAAGCTTTCCTCTGTTGCTAGTCTAGGGGTGCTGTCCCTATCCCTTGTTTGTTCCCTTAAATCTATTCACACCACCATAGGAGACTTTTATTTAATGTATCTTCATTGGAACCACATGAGATAGATTCTGTTTCTTCCAGGACTTTTTCTGATACAAAAATCTTCTGATACAAAAAGCTTCAAGCATTATGATCAACAAATTATTGTGTAATATAGAGCATTGAGAGCATTTTAACAATAACAGTAACAACAACAACAGCAACAAATAAAGGGTTGTCTGGAATTCTAGGGGCTGGACTCTCAGTCACAAACATAAGAAGCATGAGATGTTTTTGCACCGCAGGCTGTGGAACCACTGGTATGGAGCCTGACAACCACCATAGTTCGTGAGTACACAATGGCCATCCCATCTATATTTTGATGCTCAGAAAATTATAGCATTCAATGAGTTAGTTTTCATAATAGATGAGGGAATAAAAAATATAACAGGACATTGGCAAAAGCTAACAAAGATAATACTTTTAAATAAATTGGATAGTGTAGTAGAGAATAGGGAGGAGATGAAGGGAAAAGACATCGGAGGATAATATCTTTGTCTGTAATAGGAAATATTACACTTTTAGAAAGAAATAAAGGACTAAAGGTAATTATATAAATATATTATAATGCTAACCACTGGAACAAAAATATAAACAGTTTTGAATATCAGATAATCTTAAGTACAAAAATCAAATACAGCAGGGTGAATTTGATTTATAAGAAATGTTATCTTTTTTCCTAATTATAAAATTTTCTATAAGAATTCTGGAAGTATTAAAAACATAAAAAATATCTCTAAAAATTTCACTTCTTAGAAATCATGTTAAAATGTCCTATTTCTTTGCTGTTTATGCGTTACATATAAGTACATATATACACAAACCCATATATAGCAAATTTAAGGTCTTGCTTTGTACACCATTTCATGACCTACTTTCTTCACTTCAGATTTCATCTAGAACATTTTATCATGTCATTAGATATTCTGAATGGCAGCATATGGCTTTTAATAGCTGTATAAAATTTCATCAGAGTTTATTGTACTATCTTTAAAGTGTTAACTTATTATTGAGTACTAGGTTATTTCTATTTTTGAAAATCTAGTGATATTAATTAAGAATCTCAAGTGTGTACATATCCCTTGTATCAGTAATGATTTTATCTCATTTTTCATATTTTAATTTTGAAAAATTTTAAAAATATAGCAAAATATAAAAAGCTCACATTTTTACCACACAAAATTAATCACTATGTACAACTTCTCATACTCATTGTCTATTTTGGAATGTAATAAGGCACACAATTTATAAAAAAAATGTTGCATTCAACTATTATGTTCTTCCCTTTCCTCTCCAGATATCCCTGGTGGTCCCTGTTCATTCATTCATTCAAAATATGTGTTGAGGCACAGCCAGGATCTATTCTTGGTGCTGGAGACATGCAAATAAAAAACAGATAAAACACTTGCTCTCATGGAGTTTATACTCTAGTGGTAGGATGGAGGAGGTTTGGATAGAGAAAATGAGGTAATAAATAAAATATATGAAATGTCAGATTATGATAACTACTGTAGAGATAATAGAGCAAGTGATAGGGAGAGTTGGAGGGATTTTAAATAAGCTTGTCAGGAAAGACAAATGTCAGAAAGTCAAATATCTGAAAGAGATGAGGGAAAATGAGTCATATGAATATCTGGGCAAAGGGCGTGTTGATATTATCATTGGATATACATAGAATTTGAAGAATTTAAGAGAGAATTGACATTTTAGAGTATGCATTTTTATCCAGGAAAACTGTATATTTTCTCATTTATTAGGCTTTCTTTTATGTGCTTCAAATATGCTATGTAAGTTTCTCTATTAAATTGTTACAGACTTTTGGTTAACATTATTCCTGGGGATTTTAAAAATTAAATTGGCATTGTAAAGTGTTTTGTTTTCCTATCACAAATGCTAGTTGGTTATTATTGATATAAAGTAATGGCACTGACTTTTAAGTTGATCTTGAATGTAGCATGTGTGCTGAGCCAATTGATTCATTGTAATAATTTTTTCATTGATTTTCTTTAATTTTATAGGCAAATATCTGACACATGAAGACACAGATTTTTATTTAAGTTTGATCTTTTATTATCTAGCATAGGACATCCAGAACAATGATTGATTGTAGCAGTAATGGAATCAATGTTGAACTTATCCTGGTGTTCAGTGAGAATCTGTCTGACCTTTTAAATGCCTTATGGTGTCAGTCTAAGGAAGTTTCCATTTTTCTAGCTCACTAAATACATTAACATATGTGGTAATGTTATCAAAATTTCTTTTTCTTCTACTAAAAGAATATTTGGCTTTTCTGCTTCATGTGTTAATATAATGAATCACAATGATAGGCTTTTAAATATTGAACTCTCTTTTGCCTTTTTGACATAAACCTTATTAGGTCATGATTTTTATAGTATCAAATTGTATTTACTGATTTTTATATGTATACATGTTTAAGAGATTTTTACCGATAATTTTTTGTTGTTTATTTTGTTCTTTTCTGGTTTAAGTATCAAGGTTCTCTTAATTTCACAATGTAAATTGTGTAGACCTCTTTATTGAATAATCATCATCATTGGCTGCAAACATTTATAGGAAGGCAAGTTCACCTTTATGACTGAAGTATTGAATAGTAAAAATGTCTTATAAGAATAGGTGCATAACTGCTGTGTACAATATTGTGTCTACAGTGAATAATACTGTAGTGTGTACTTAAAATTTTGCTAAGAGGGTAGATCTCATGTGAAGTGTTCTTACCACAATAAAAACTTAAAAAGAATGGGTACACCACAAAAATTTAATTAAAGATCATGTTTCAAAATAATATATCCAAAATGATGTACATATAGATTAATATGTAGATGAAAATGCATACATTTATCATAGCCCTTATTTTTAAAACATTCATACATGTAGAGAGAAAAAAATCTAGATTGGAATATGAATCATAATTTTAAATAATATAATTATTGTAATTTTTCCTTCTTTATTTTCCCAACATTTTCCATATTTTCTATAATCATATATTCCTTTTTAGTTATGTTAAAAAACAAAACATTATAAATAAAATGAAATAGAATGAGTAATTTTTACATTTCTTTGCAGTTCTAATAGTCCACGAGTCTATGCCAACTAAACACTAATTCATTGTCCATATATTCTGTGCTGATCTGCCTCGGTTGGGTTTCTGGTTACTAATCGTCAAACATCCTATCCAAATGCATATACTACTATTACCACCACCACCCTCAATTCTCTCCTCCTTCTACCATGCTAATTGTCATTATAAGCATCAGCATTGCCATCATTGTCAGAGAAACAGTTTTATTATTTCTTACTTTTAAATATTTAAATTTTGTGTATAAGTAACCCAAGAAGGGCATGGACAAAAATATCAAAACTTTTGATTAAAAAAGTGCTGCTGTTACATAAGCATGAGAAATTTTTAATTAAATTCTGCATTCTCGGTGATATATGTTGAACTTTTTAAAAATATGTTTTTAATTTTTTAATTGACACATAATAATTATACATATTTATGGGGTACATATTAATCAAATCAGGGCAAGTATCGTATCATCATCTAAAACATTTATCATTTCTTTATGTTGGGAACTTTTGAAATCCTCTCTTCTAGCCGTTTGAAAATATATATTAATAATAAATTATTAACTATAGTCACCTTATAGTGCTATAGAATATTAGAACTTATTCCACCTCTCTAGCTGTAATTTTGTATCCATTAGCCAATCTTTCCCTGTCCTCCTCCACCTTATCCTTCCTAGCTTCTGGTAACCATTATTTTATTGTCTACTTCTAGAAGATAAACTGTTTTAGCTCCCACATATGAGTGAGAACATGCAGGATTTATCTTTCTGTTCCTGACTTATTTCACTCAACAGAATGTTGAATTTTTGTTTTTAGTGCTGTTTAAAGCTCTTTGGATAAGAATGAAAACTTCTGAGAAACTTGTACTTTAAATTTTCTGATTGTAAAGTTAAAGAAACAGCTTTGAAAATATATTTGCAATATGTAATATGATTCTAAATCCCATAGAAATGTATAAATTCAAAAATCATCATTTTATTTATCTATTGTCTATGTACTTTTATTTTACCAGACCCTTATTGTCACCAAGGCAAGACAGATTTTTTTTTTCTTGTCCTAAGAAAATCAAGAAAGGGGTTGTGATCAATTTGTTGAAGACATCCTAATATAAGTTGAAGAAAGAGAGAGGCAAGGAGAGGAGGGGAGGGGAGAGGACAAAAAAATACAAAAATAAAATTAAGGAAGTTTCTCCACTCAATTTGTTCAAATACTCTTTATGATCAGTTAATATAAATAGAAGGACAATATGACATTTTATATCACTACTTCTTAAAGTGTTGGTTTTGTTTTAATGATCTTGTTTAAGGAAATGCATTATTCAAATAACTAAATTAAAGACCACTGGGGTCATGGAAATGGAAATGTTTAAAGTTATGTGAAACTTGGTAATAAAATAGAGGGCATATTTAAATTAGAATCTCATATTAATAAAATCCTGTATGATTACTGTAGACTATCTAGAAAATACAAAAAATAATAAAGGAATATACTGAGGATGAAGGATGGCAGTAATTTCACAAGTAAAAAATTGACAGTATAATTATTAATATTTTATCATATGCCATTCCAGTTTCTTCACTGTTTTGAAAAATTTCCTCTGGATTACTTTTTTTTTTTGGAGTCAAGGTATCACTTTATGGCCCAGGCTAGAGTGCAATGGCTTGATCATAGCTCACTGTAACCTCAAAATTCTGAACTCAAGCAGTCCTCTCGCCTGAGCCTCCCAAGTTGCTAGGACTACAGGAGTGTGCCACCATGCTTGGCTAATTTTTTAAAAATTCTTTTTGTAGAGATAGGGTCTCTCTCTTGCCCAGGCTGGTCTCAAACTTCTGGCCTCAAGCAATGCTACCAACTAGGCCTCCCAAAGTGTTGGGGATACAAGTGTAAGCCACCGTGCCTAGCCTGGATTACTTTTATTTAAATACAAATAATATATTGCCAGACAAGAAGATAATATCAATTTCTTTCTAAAGTGTTCCATAATTTTGCCATTTTCTGAAAACAGACATGGTGTCATTTTGTAGGCCCACTCCCATCATTTGTAAGACCCTGGGCAAAGGTAAAAATAGAAAGCTATATTCCATAAGTCCTAGTATTTTAAAGTTAAAATGCAAGCTAATGATACTGTTGAAAATGTACTGTATATGTAACCAAAGTGTTTGTACCCCCACAATATTCTGAAATTAAAAAACAAACTTAAAAAAATTAAAAAAAATAAAAATGTAACAAAAAAAGAAAATGTACTATTAAGTTCAGATATATTCAAAGCAGAAAAATTTATGTTACACTCTGGGTTTCATATGGCTAAAAGTCACAAAATATTAATAGTAAAGTTAATCAAAATTTAATTATTATATGTGGATAGTTTAGGAATGATTAGAAGGGTAATGAAATAAAGACATAATTTATATAATTGTATATCTATTGTATAAAATATGTATTCTGCCTTTAATATCAAAAAAATTACTAGTTGTGTTATTATAATTGAATTTTCACATAATTTGTTATATTAAATGACCTAAAGGATTACAAAATATAATTGTATTCAATAATAATTTGACATATTTTTACTAAAAACATGAATACTGGAAAATGTAAAAATAGAAATTATTTTCTTATGATTTAAAAATGCTTTCTCCCAATAAATTGAAAATTGTCTATCAAAAGACAACACAAAATTTCATTTGATGAAGCTCAAAATTTTTTAAACAACTATATTTTTGAACACATAATTAAATTTTATAAAGTGTTTTTTATAATAAAATTATAAGTGACAGAGGCACTTACATGCCCTCTAAGAAATTTTTGGTTTGTTTTATATTCGGGACTCTATAGTTTCCAGGACAACATCCGCCTTACTTTTTTTTTTTTTTTTTTTTTTTTTATCCTAGGCTGAGAACAATGTATTTTCTCTTCCTGTGAATTTTATTTTATTGATTCCAAAGTATACATTTCTAAATGAATAGGGTGAGCAACACACTCCGGAGGGCACTCTGTCAGTGGATAGGTGTCCGGGAGGGTCCTCCTGCAGCTTGTTGTGGTAGCTCAACATTTAGGAGAGGCAAATCATTCATTTCCCTAATGATCATAGATGAGTCTGCTGAATTTTTTATGATGTCCTGGAAACATATAAAACACCCTTCCTACTTAACATAGCCGACCACAAAGTTTCTCCCAGGAAAAACTATTTAACATCATGAATTTCACAGTGTAATAGAGGGAATGGTCTAGAGAGAGGGAAAAAAATATAAAGGACAGAAACATTTTGTGTCCTTTTAAAACTCCACCCCCCCACCCCCTGATGTTGGAAATCTGTAGTCTGGCCTCTATCCCCAAGAGGAGTTCAATCTTTTCTTAAAACTCCAGAGCAGTCCCAGCCCCACAGGCCTTGTTTTTGGCCCAGCTGAGACCAGTGAAATGATTAACCACAATAATGGTTAAAGCGGAGAACCCTCCCTCTATGTATTTTTTAACATACTTTTATTTATTTATTCATTCATTCATTCATGCATGCATGCATGCATGCATGCATTTAATTTTTTGAGACAGAGTCTCACTTTGTTGCCCAGGCTAGAGTGAGTGCCATGGCGTCAGCCTAGCTCACGGCAACCTCAACCTCCTGGGCTCAAGCAATCCTCCTGCCTCAGCCTCCCAAGTAGCTGGGACTACAGGCAGTGTCATCATGCCTGGCTAATTTCTCTCTCTCTCTCTATTACTTGGCCAATTAATTTCTTTCTATTTATAGTAGAGATGGGGTCTTGCTCTTGCTCCCACTGATTTGAACTCCTGACCTCCAGCAATCCTCCCCCCTTGGCCTCCCAGAGAGCTAGGATTACAGGTGTGCTGGGCCTTACTTTTTTTTAAGGAAAATGCAGTCAGTTTTAATTTTTTATGTTATCATCAGTGTATTTTAACATTTTTATTACCTTCCATTTTGTACATTTCTTTTTCTTTTTTCTTTCTTTCTTTTTTTTTTTTTTTGAGAAAGAGTATTGCTCTGTCACCCTGGCTAGAGTGCATTTATTATTTGTACATTTTCTATTGGACTGGTTGTTTGCTCTTTAACTGTTTTGCTTTTAGCTTCTGTAATTATTTTTGAGATCCTGGATGACAACCTTTCAAACCATAATGTACCCTTTTTATACTTTACTTTTTGTTTGCAAAACAGCTTAGGAATTTAAAGTGCCCAGGGACCATATTTAAAATGCATCATTCTAGTTACTCACTTATTCACCTTTAGATGCCTCTTATTCAACCAAACTGAATTATTCATAAGCCTGCATTATAAAGTTCAAAATGATATAAAATCACACAAAATATATTTGGAGACTTTAATTCAAACAAAAGTACTACAGTCGTATATCATTTAGTGGAGATTTGGCCGAGAAGTTTTCATAGAGCTAGAAGTAGAAATCATAAAACGAGAACGAATATCACAGACCTACAACATATATAAAGCATATTTCTGAAGTACAGTGTGCTGGAACAGACCTATTTCAACGACATATTAATCAACACTGATAGCTATAGGTACACATTTTTATTTTGTTTCAACTGAATATGAACTGTATGTTGTTATCTGTTAGGGGCTTTGAGGATTAGATAGCTTTGAAAGCTACAGGAATTTAAAGGCACTCTGACTATTTCCAATTTTTTTGTTATGCTCATTGCCATATTGATAGATTTACCTTGAACCTTTTAAAAATACAATAACACTTAAAACAACTAAACAGTTATTTTGTTGGCATTCATATTTTTTCACAAGGCTATAGAAAAATGATCTTTCCCCATTTTTCATTAATTGGTTAAAGTAATTTTTAATAACTACACAGTGATGTTTTATGATTGTCTCTAATACCTCGTATTTGACAGCAGCAGTACACTTTTACTGAACCCTTCCACAAGAGACTCAAGCAACATAACTGCTCTTTGCATTCATATACAGGCAATAATGGTTTTCTACCCTTAGCTTTTCACACTCTCTAATAACATCAACTATGAAGATATTGGGTTTTGGGGCCTGATCTTTCTTTCTTTCTTTTTTAACATTGATAAAATATACTTTTTATTTACTTTGTTAAGTCAGAGGGTTGTAAAAAGAAATTATTGTTAAAGTAAATATCAGGCAAACAGAAAGGTGCTTTAGAAGTCCGGTTACCTTGGAGTTTATTTAAACTAACAGAAAAAGGTTTTAATGTTTTCATGCCATACATACTTGGTTTTCTAAATAACAATTGTGTAACATATTATAGCAGAATGAATTAAAGAATGCTGCACTTGTGATCCATACAAAACATCAGCATTTTAGGTTGTACATAAAGAAATGTTTCAAACACTTTTTGAAATACTGTAGTAGCCAATAAATAGAGGCATGCCTTAGGTGGCCATAGGAATGCAGTTTAGAAAAGAAAAACAAAATCACAGGAACTACTCAATTTCTTTAAAATCACTGAGCAAGAAAAGCAACGCTGAATTTCCATACTGATTTTACACAATTTATATAGAGTACCTTGACTTAAATCCAAGAGCTAAAGTTAAGACTCTTCTGCTCTATTTTTGTTAAACAACTGTGTGATAAACTTAGATGACTTTTCCTCCTGCATTTTACCTGGGAGTAGCCTTTTTAATTTTTTATTTAAAAGAGAGCAGGTTTGGCACTTTTATACTGATGTCACCAATGTTAATATTTCTTGGATTCTCAGAAAAATTCATATTCTTTACAGCTGATACAGCACGGGCTGGAGCTAAGCCAGCCTCAGGTTTCTCTAGTTTATTTTGTGCATCAATTTGCATAACAATCTCATTTATGTTGGTCTCTGATACCATTTCCCCTATCACCATTTCTGCAAGAATATTGTGAACCTTGTCTATGTGGAAAACCAAATCCAGTTCGCAGACATTTTCAAGACATTTGTCTAATGTTTCCACAAATACTTGAATTAGATCTAAAATGCCAAGTTCACTTTCTGAGGAATCCACACAGAAGACAAAATATAACTTTGCATAATGTCTATAAATCAGTTTGTTGTCACCTCCAATGAATAATCCTCCTTCTAGGAAATTACAAGCATTTGCATCTCTCTTAGATACCAAATGGAAAGTCTCCCTGATGACTTGCTGTTGTGTATCTTCACTGTAGTGCTGGCAGAGAACTTTGAAAGTCATGGCTTCCCATGGTTGTTGAAGATAAGGACGGCCTTGATCTTGGCTGGGCCAGGCCAACCGAGTGGGCACTGGGAGCCAGGGCAGGGTGGGCACACGCCAGTGATCCTTTACTCACCAGCCCCCTCCCCCACATTCTCCTGGATCTTTCCTAAGGTAGCAAAAGCATGATCTTGTATTACTTGCCATACATAGTGGACTGTTCCTCCATTCTACATTTGGAGATGAAATTCAGTGCATAATAATAAATTACACAGTTTAGTGCATTATGGTGCTAGCCAAGGAGAAAACTTTCTAAGTTTAAACTATAGTAGTAGGTAATTTCTAGATTTTATGTCATGTTCATGCTCTGAACTGCGAGTCTCAATTACTCTTACCCAAGACTGTTGTCATTGCCTCTTCAATTCAGTAATATGTTTCTGAAGGATGCAGAACACACATGACATCTTTCACTTTTTCATATCCATCTTCTCTAGTGCCTAATGTGGAGGTATGCATGTTACAGAAGCTCTGTAAATATATTATGAATGAACGAAGAATGTTATATATGTGATGTAATTTGAGAAACATGAGAAAGGTCACTTAACAAAAATCTAACTGTTTCTAACTGATATGACAAAATGAAGAATTCTATTCACCAACTGTTTCACGATTATTAAGAGAAACTGTTAAAGTGAAAGTAGAGGCCTCCCCTTCCTTTCGTATGCAAATATTCATTCCAATATGATATTACATGGCTGGTAGGAGAGGTAGAAATTCTAGACATGCTTCTGTAAGACAGTGGATAATGGAGGAAGAAATAAAAGTCATTCTGATGGTTAACAAATTCAGTGGAGAGTGTTGAAGAGTAGACAGAAAGGTAAGAGGTGTTTGTCTTAGCAACTTCAATTTAGGGAGAGGGAATGATGTCTAATAAGTATTTTTAGGACGTTTTATCTGTGAAACATTGATAGCTTCTACATAGCTTCCTTTAAGAAAATTTTGAGTAGAGGTACACATTGGATCAAGGTGTCTAGAGTCATTTGGCTGTGAGGCTGGACCTGTTTATATATGCATTATGTTTAGAAAGCTGTCATCTGGGATTTGGGATGTAATGTGTAAAAGTTTGTTGCACATAAGGATATAATAACCATTGAAATGATCCAAGACCTCATTATTCACTCTTACTATCTCACTGCTGCAAGGAACTTTGGACTATTATGTTTCATATAATATAACCAATATGCAATAGCTATTGTGTAACTGATAGAGGAGGATGTTAGGTCTTAGATGTAAATTTTTTGCTGTATGTATGTAAGGCCACATAATTGAAGAAGCCTTTGTAAATGTCTTTGTGAATTGAAAATTAATTATTTTTCTTCTTTAATTCCTATATGTATGATATCTTGTTATATATTTCACAAGTATGTTGGCATTTTGGGATTTGGAGTCCTGCAGACTTTGGCAACATTCAAGCAGATCTCTCTTTATGGGAAGATGTGCTTCACTGAAGCTAGAATATGTGAGTTAAATTCATCCTTGTACATCTACCAAAATAGCAAAAGTGCTGCCTTCATCTATTCAGATCAGAATAACTGCTACAGTAAGACGTTTGCCACAGGCATTAGCAAGGGGTTCTAATGGACCAGATTCTTGGAGGTGCTTTTTACAACGACGACTTACTGAATAATCTTGTACTTTATTTTTAACAAGAGTGACATACCTGACTTCTCAGGAATAAAAAATAAAATAGACCAGAGTAGTAGTGCTCTGAGGAAAGCAGGCAGTGAAATGCAAGAGGAAACTGAAGTACAGAGAATGTGACTTATCTATCTCAAAGTCTTGAAACTGCACAGGTCCCAGGGGTCTGGGTTAGGTGCATTTCCCAACCCTTTCCTGATTTGGCAGAATTAACATTGATGGTCACAGATTGACTTAATTTGGCACCATTTCCAGAGTTCCTTGAGGAAAATTCTCTGCCTGATAGATGGAGAAGAATGAGCATGGTTTTGATATAAACAAAGCCACAAAGTGACAATGTTTTCTTCTTTTTGAAGAACTACACAGGCACTGATGGTCTTAAAAATTTAATGAAGTCATGTGCATTACATGCATTATTATGATGTAGAAGGTGGTCTTTAAGAAGTTCACAGATAAGAACTATACACAGTTTCCAATTCCCAGTAATATATTTCCCAAGTTCAAAGGTTTTGTGTGACCTTCTTCTTTAAATTTTGGTCAATTATTTCCTATACGAGTACATCATACCGCCAGTGATTTTTTATTTTTTTGGTAATCTATTCCAATCAAGCAGTGATAGGGAAATTCAACTTAAAAATGTTCTCTGAAAAGTAAAAATAAAGCCCATTTACTTGCTTGCATGTACTTACCTCTAGAATGTTGAAAGAGGGTACCTATACTCATATCCTACCCAGCATTCTAGTTACAGTAGTTTGTTTCCCTGATTCCCCAACCAATATTAGAAACATCAACTTAGAGTAAAGGAACTTTCAGTAGCAGGAGGAGTATATGTACAAAATGTATGGCAGTTGGCAATATTAAATCTAGGAGGGATGCCAGACATATAAACGAGATTAGGAACTTGAAAAGCATAGCAATATAAAATCAATATGGCTGATAATACTTGTAAATTGTAACAACTATTATTTTGCTTACTATGCTGCTTATGAAGGCAAAAAGGAAGAATTAAACATTTCAGGACAGTATACATCAGAAAACAAATAATGTGGATTTTGTTTTTATGTGCCAGATAAAAGCAAACTTCAATATATCTATTTTTTGGAGCCTTCATTACTGCATGATACCAGAAATAATGAAGCATGAATTATTGTCAAGTAATTTTTTCATGAATCCTTTCCTGTGGAGGATATCCAATTTCCTCTGAGATTTGCTCTGTTACTTTCTAGAACAGAGCTTCAGTGGTCTCAGTGGTTGTCATTATTTTTCATAGAGTCTTCTAAGATGGGCTGAGTCCCTTAAACAAGATCTATGATTATTTAACAGAGAATTATTTAATCTCCAACTGTGTTTTGTAGCATTTTCACTTTGAATACTAACCTACCATGACACAGAGGCAAGATCCAGCAGTCTTGCTGCATGTGAACCATGGTTTCTAACTTAGTGGAAGGTATCTTCTGCACATATTTTCACAAATAATCATGATTTTCTTTGCTACACTGAATTTAATTTTCTTTTGAAACTCTATTCCAGTATTTCTTTCACTGCATTATTTTTGGTAATATTTTCCAAGCCTTCTTTCTTTCTTTAACTATGTTATTTTTAGTTTTTGTTTCCCTCTTCTGTCATGTTGTGTTAACTACCATTGAAAACTCCAGTAACTATACCAAGATAGGGGATTATGAAATTGAGTACAAATTTGAAAAATGTATTAGAACCTGAAGAAATAATTTAGCCATTAATATGACTAAGCAGCTATGACATGGCTCTTTGTTCCTAAAGGAAAAGAAAATAACAGTGCTTATATGTCGTATGTTACAGATAATTTAATTTAAACCATTGTATATTTTTTCTATTAGGTAATTGTATTAAGTTATATTTCTCTTGCTCTAGAATAATAAGAGTGTTGACATATTTTTGAAGCAATTCTAATTTACTTTTTATTTAGATTTCAAGAAAAAGACTTTACTTTGGTCTCAAAATGTATCAATTTTCTCTGCAGAAAAATTGTATTAAAGGTTGTTGTTTACTTATATATAAATATAACCTTTTTTTTCAAGATGGCTGACCAGAGACATCAGTCAGTTCTCCTCAGAAAGAAGAACCAAAGTTACAGGTGAATAAGCCTGGCCCAAGTGGAATACTGAGGGAAGAGTTCCAGAAGCCTACCAGTGTACCCACAGGAATAAGTTGGGGTGCAGAATAAGAAGGAAGCAAGAGTTTGGCAGAGATCAATTCCTGAGGAACTTGGAATCCCCTGAAAAGGGTAGGTGGAGGTGTTTGTTTTCACTCCCCTCACCCCTGTAACAGACTGGGGGCTCCCAAACTGTCAAACAGCTCTTCTACCCTCAGGAGCCTGAGTACTTCTGTGGTGGGTGGTTTGGGAAATTTTTAAGGGCAGAGCACTGAGCTGCCAGCCCATGCAGGGTCACTTGCCCTCTCCCTAAACCTGAGCTGAAGCCTTGAGCGCCATATTGCTTGTACACCTAAGGT
This sequence comes from Microcebus murinus, assembly GCF_040939455.1. Lineage (NCBI taxonomy): Eukaryota > Metazoa > Chordata > Mammalia > Primates > Cheirogaleidae > Microcebus > Microcebus murinus. The sequence goes on from NC_134136.1 coordinate 102,197,664, forward strand.
GGGCCTCTGTCCTGTCCAGCTAGTCTCAGCTCTTCTGTCTCTGCCTCACCGGATGCCCCACAAACATTTCTCAGAACCCTTCAGACTGTGACAACCACAAAGGGCCGATTGGACCCAGGGGAGCTACAGGGTTCCCAGAGTTCTAACTCTCAGGGCAGACTGCCCCTTGGGGAAGGGAAAGTGCAGTGTGACAAAGCACCCTTGAGATAGAGGAAATGAGGGAGACAAGAATGGGTGCCTACCTTTACCTGAAAGCTCCCAAATTTCTTTCGAATGTACGTTATAGATGATGACTTCAGTTAACCTAAGGAACAATGTGTATTTACAAGGTGGATACTGCAGTTTCTCCTAAAATTCAAAGGGAGCCAGCACAGAAGGGAAGATCAGAACCAGGAATTAGAGAAGTTATAGGCATGTAGGTGACCCTCTTCCATTCCATTCTTTCTGCTTTTCTATCTGCATCAGTCTTAGTACACTAAGCATCTTTTTTTTCTCTGTGACTTTTTGCAAAAGAAGGCTTCTTCTCTCTCTAAGATTTATGAGTCCCTCTATTCCAGCATTCACAGAGCATAACTGCATGGCAATTTAACATTCCCGGGAGAGAGAATCTGATTAACTCAGCTCAGGCCTGGTGTCCAACACTGGTCCAATCAATAGTACAGAGAATGACATTGTGTACTGTTACCATGGTTTCAGCTACTCACATGACTAGATACAGGGATTGGGGCAATACTTCATTGAGAAAAGAGGTTCTCTTAAACTGAGCTGACATCCCAAAAGTTATAACTATGCCTGAATTGTTCTGGTTGTTTATCTGAAGAAAGAGTGATACTGAAGATTTACATGTGTTGTGCTTCTGCCATGTGACAGAAACTATGGGCAAAGCCTCCCATTCACTATCTCATGTTTTCCACACAAGGGCCTTATCTCTATTTTATAGAAGAAGAAACTAAAAATTAATACAGGTTAAATGTTGTGCCAAAGCTCTCAGAACGGTGTGAAAAAAATGCCACAAAGTTATAGGATATAAATTTCTTTAATAGAGAAGAAACAGAAGCTTACCAAAGGCGGAGGATGGTAAACAATCCCAGAGGGAGATTTGACTTCCCAAAGTTCCTGATGGGACATACAGGTGTGGGAGACACAAGTGGAATTAACATTGTCACTCTCATGGCAGTTATGTCCTCCAGGTCTTTGGTGACAATGGACTGTTCTGCAAATTCTGGCTGTGTGTCAGTCTATCAAGCTGATAACAAAACAGCTAGTAAGAAACAAACCAAAATGAATTCCTACGTGTCCGGTGCAAATTTAGGTGAAGCAAAAGCTGGTTTTCTAGGACTGCCTCCTGGCAGGCCTCTCTAGTGCTTCACAGTCCATCATCAGAATTTCCATGCTCAGGTCACTGGATTCTCTTCCAAATAACTCTTGGTTTTAGTGCTAAAGCGTGATATATATGTCTGATGCTTTTAAACAAAATTAGTATAGTTACTCTTTTATAGTAAGAAACCAAAATACTGTTGTCCAGTGGAGAATAGTTGTTTTTAGCTTACACACTTACACACCCAACCACCTTAAAATAGTAGAATTCAGGCAGCCCACAGCTAAACTTTAATTATGTTATCTGATAGTAGATTGCTATATTTTGTCATCATTTCAATTCTGCCTCTATCAACATAATGTTTTATTGTTCTCTATTACAGCTCTGTTCGTTATTTATTGTTAAAGATTCAATAGTTGAATTTACACTCTGTCACAATAAATCATACTCACCCAGCTAATGCACCATTAAAATGAAATCAGGCTTACAATATTATTAAGCCATATATATTAAAGTGTTTGGGTGGATAGCATAGACCAGGCATTCAACTGTCTCGAATCATGCCTACCATCAAAAACTACTCATTGAATGCCTCTAGGCTTCATGAGATTATTACAAGTGTTCTGGAGTGATCAAATGAGAGAAAAATCATACCTTATTTTAGATATGATTTTTCTTAAGATGAAACATTTGAACAATATACATAAGAACCTACCCCCATATGCCTAAATGTGTGATTTGATACATGAATAAGTGCTGATTACCCTTTGTGTAAATTTGGTGTCACATTAAATGTCATAATAGGTTCATTCTCTAGTTTAGGAACCTTCCTACAATTAAGTGTGTAGGGTGTGTGTGTATGTGTGGGGGGTGTTTTTTAAATTATATACATAATAAATATTTATTTTGATGAAGGAAACATCATCATCCTTAGAGTATTTTACAAAGAAATTACGATGTACAGTGCTGCAATTAATTTGTTGGTAATGATATTTTTCATTTTATGGAATTCATCCATATTTTGATAGTTTGAGCTTAGAACATTTTTGAAGTAAGCACTATAAGAGTGGAGAAAAACAAATGGAAGCTTCTGAAACCATCTCTCCTCCCTGGCCCAGAGAGTACATCAAAATCACTGATGTATCTGGAAGGGATGCTTGGAAAGTAGTGCTACTCCAATGATCTATTAATAAATGGTACAAAGATGGTGGTCCCTGTTGTATTTCTGTTTAATTCAGCAGCCTGGCTGCTGCAGAAACTGGATGGATCCAAGAGGATAATTGTAGACCACTATTGGCTTCAACAAGTGGTAGCCTCAATTGCAGCTGCTGCGTTAGACACAGTATCATTGTTAGAGCAGATTAATATGGCCTCAGGTACATGGTATGTGACTACTGATTTGGAAAATGTGTTCTTTCGGTCTTAATCAGAAAAAAAAGATCAGTAACAGTTTGAATTCATGTGGAACAGACAGATGAATTCATTAACACTTTTGCCTCAGGGTGATGTTAACTGTACTGTTCCCTATTATAATATAGTTGGAAGAGTTCTGGCCTGTCTGAATATCCCATAGAACATCACGTTCATTCATTACATGAATAATATTATGTTGATCAGGCAAGATGATCAAGAGGTGACTATCACAGTGGAGACATTGGTAAGACAGGTACACTTTAGGGGATGGGATATAAATCTGAAGAAGATTCAGGGGACTGCCATATCTAAATGATATTTATGTATCCAGGTGCCAGGACATAGCCTCCAAAATAAAAGAAGAATCATTACATTGTGGGGCCCTTGTTGGGAAGAAGGAAGTGCAAAGCCTGGTGAATTTCAGGTTCTGTGGGAAACATATTGTATACCCAGGGACACTTCTTTGGCCCATATACCAGGTGACATAAAAGGCTGCTAGATTTGAGTCAGATCTAGAGGAAAAAAGTGTTTTGCAGCAATTGCAAACCATAGTGTAAGCATTTCTCCTTTTTTTTTTTTTGCCTCGTATGGTTTGCTGTATCCAATGATGTTAGAATTATTAGTGGTGGGGAAAGATGCTGTGTGAGAGAGAAGAAAGATATGGCCTCTCAAAAAGGAAATTGAAGTGTTGTTACTCTAAAAAGGGAAAATGAATGCTGGACATGAAAGGACAAATACCCGACTCATCTCTATTGTAGTCATTGCAGTTTTTTGAAGATGTCTGATTTTTGCTTGCCTTAAAAAGCTAAACATTTTTTTGAATGAATACTTTTGGAAGCTTAGAACACATTTGAACATAATGAATCAATATAATTTTAAAAGCATATGAAATAATAAAGAAGAAATGACTATATTCTCAAATGACTTCAAATTTTCAATATGTCAGAAGGTATAAATATTTTTGAAATTTTTTCTTCCACTATGATTAAATTCAGAAATAAAATATTTCATAGCAGATTACAATCCATTAGAACATATCTTTTTAATTTGAAAAAGTGGCCTAGAAATAGATTCATTGCTCAACAGACTTTTCAATTTAAGAAATCTATACTACATACTAACTCTTCAGCATAATTCTAATAAAAATAAAACTTTTGCTCATTACTATTTTTAAGCTTTTTCTAATTAACTCTGAACAGAATCATTGAAACAGATCAGAAGAGAAAATTAAAATACTAAGTTCCTAATCACTTAAGCCTGCAGTATTCAAAGATCTACAATGTCATTGAAATCTCTTAAAGTTTATGAACTTCAGAAATAAATAATAAAATAAATGGCACTAGAACGATTTCTTTTTCCTTCATATCCTATATGTCTGGCTGTGTTCTTTTTATATTTTGTATAAAAAACAGAGATAGATAATAAGACAGATAGATGATAGATACCTTAGATTTATGGAGTAAAGATTAGCAACATAATTAGCTAAGAAAATTGTTTTAGGCAGGGCACAGTGGCTCACACCTGTAATCCCAGTGCTTTGGAAGGCTGAGGTGGGAGGATCACTTGAGGCCAGGAGTTTGAGAAAATTGTTTTAAATTTTCAGCTAGAGTATATTGCAAAAGTAAACAGAATATATTCTTAGTACTCTTTTTTCCCCTTTAGCAATATAAAAGGTTGAATGCTGGCTTTATATGATATTTTTCAAATGAAAAAGTACACATGAAATTTCTATAGAATATTTTGTGGCTGATGATACTATTGCTTCTATATCTGGTATCATTGTCATATAGTATTATATCAGGTTTTTTTAATGCTCTACTCAAGTGTTGTAATATAGTGTTCTTTTTGGACTTTCTAATAGTGAATAATCCTCTCTTAGAAAGTACATTAAGTTTTTTGACTTCCAAAATATCAATCATCAATCATAACATCAGTATAATTAAAAAGTACATCAATTACTTAAAAGTTAGAAATATGAGTATCATACTCTCTATGAGAATTGGAATAACTAATTCTGATGGCAAAAATTGGAGTAGCAGATTTTTAAAATTATTATGCCAGTTATGGCTCATTCACATACAAGAAAGAGTAATTCAATTCAAATTAATTAGAGATGATATGGGAATTTATTTATGTATACGAAAGGAATGTGGGCTTGGATTCAGTCGTAAATATTAATAAATACAAAGCTTCAACAATAGTATTAGTTCTTTCTTCTCTCTCCCTCTGTCCCTTGCCACTGCTTACCTTATTATATTGATTGTCTCTTAGGGAAGAAGGAATTGCTGCTGGTAGCTCTAGACTCAATCCACAGCTCAACATTCCTATCAGAAATAGGCTCTTTGTCCATAAAAGCCCTGGGGGAAATTGTCCTGGGGAAAACTGATTGAACAAAGCAGCAACCACTGGCTCAATTGTTACACAGGAAGTGCAGGAAGAAAATGTTGGGGGCAGGATTAGTCTTATCAAAACCATATAAAATGGATTTTTCCAAGGGGAAAACAATCTAGGCAAGATAAAATCATGGACAGGTGGGGGAAAAGGGCAAAAATGTTATAAATTACAATTATGAATAAACCATTTTATTTGTAAGCCTTAGAACTATCCTACTGAAGTTTCAAGCTACAGTGATTAAATACACAAGGAGCAACAAATCTGGAGGGTTCTGGTGTTAATCTCATTCCCACTAATAGTTTGTAAGAGTGGCTCAAGTGGTTTGAGTTAAGTCATCAAAATAATAGTGTGATCCTAGTTGTGGAGCTCCAAGAACTACCCATTTCTAACAAAACCACTTCTCTGCCCAAGGAGTTCCTCTGTTATTTAGTCACAGAGAATTCCTCTAACCCTCATTATAAATATATAGATATTTAGAGGTTTAGGAAGAACCTCCTATATAGTACAATGTGGTTTGTGCAGACTTAACACTCAGTCTTTATTGTGGGATAGGTGGAGTTCAGGGAAATGCGTGTGCTCCACCACTTCTCTGCTTGTAAGTTTTCTCCCAGTGAACCCTGTTTTACATTTATACCACATGATGTTTTGCCTGACATGACTTGAACATTTTCTTACATGGAGTCTTAAAAGCTATGAACTGAATCGCATGATGAAACATTGTTACATAGCAATCAGCATGATTCCCTTATTTACTTACTCAGAATCATGACATTTTTGGGAAAATAAGAATGTGTTGAAAAAGAATCTTTCATTATTTTACATCTTTTGTCATTATTATGCCTTTTTACCGGTTTGTGATTTTTTTTTTTATTGCAAACAATCTACTGATGTTTTCATATTCCCAAAATATCCAGTTGTCTGCCACCTAGTGATTAGTCCATGCATTTGTTAGTTGCTCATTTTTTAAATGTTTTCTACTTAAGGGTCTTTAAAAAAATCACTGCTTTTCAATGATTAGGCAATAAATAAAGGGATCACAACTTTCTATGGGATAAAGTAATAAAATAATTATGTCTAGAGATGTTTATTAAAAGTATAATGTTATTTCAATAATGTGGAATACAAGTGGGCACTGTTTTAAAAATAACACAATTTTTAGTGCACAACTTCTGTTATTTATGGTTCTAACATATGGCAACATTCTATGTTGTAATATCATATGGCTTAGAAACTTTGTAGAGGATGCTTAGGTATATTTTTCTATTCCATGATTGGTTGTAGTTATAAAGCTGCTAGTAAAACAGAGGAGTTTAGAGAAAACTCAATAAATATGTGGAATCAATTTTCAAAATAAAATTATAGAATTAACTTCAAAATTACATACATACAATAAACATTTGAACAATATACAGTAGAATAAAAGACATTCATTTCCCACTTGTCGCATTGGAATCATAATCTAGATTTTAAAGAGAATGCACTGGAAAGCCAGCAGTTACAAATAATTAAAAAACATAACACATGAAGAAGTGCAGTGGATGGGGGTGACAGTGTAAGAAGACAGTCTAATACAGTGGAAAAGAAATAAATGCAGCTGGCCTCAGGTTACTAGCTGTGGGATTATGAGTAGATTAGTTATCCTCTTCAAAACACAATTTCCTTATTGGCAAAATGAAAATAAGAAAATTTTCATAGGTTTTTTAGGTGCATTAGACACAAATAAATACGGCTTCTTTGCTCAGATTAGATACAGACACTTCTCCAGGTGTACATATCCCCGTAGTCATGCATCTTGGAGCGCAGATGGAGCCTTTGTACTAATTTAAAAAGATGCTGCTTACTCCAGGCGGAGGCAGCTCTGCCCCATGAAGCAAATGACGTTTAGAAGAGCTTGGAATTGATTTCAATCCCCACTTGCCCTCTTGGCTGTTTGTCTATGTGAAGTGAATGACCTGAATATGTGTTCAGGACTCAATCCTCCTAGTTATTGTGGGTTCTGTTAATACTAATGGAAAAGCGAGAGGCAAATTAATAGCGATTAGATTTTCAGCTTTATTGATCATAGACCAAAGGGAATAAACCTTTAGAAAAAGGCTTTTTTTTTTTTTTTTTTTTTTTTTTTGAGACAGAGTCTTACTTTGCTATCCAGGCTAGAGTGAGTGCCATGGCATCAGCCTAGCTCACAGCAACCTCAAACTCCTGGGCTCAAGCAATCCTGCTGCCTCAGCCTCCCGAGTAGCTGGGACTACAGGCATGCACCACCATGCCCAGCTAATTTTTTTGTATATATATTTTTAGTTGGTCAATTAATTTCTTTCTATTTTTAGTAGAGATGGGGGGGAGGGGGGGTCCTCGCTCAGGCTGGTTTCGAACTCCTGACCTTGAGCAATCCGCCTGCCTCGGCCTCCCAGAATGCTAGGATTATAGGCGTGAGCCACCACGCCTGGCCAAGGCTTAATTTTTTTTTAAATAAGAAAGACTGTCCAAAATGTATGAGCTCTATGTTTCAATGTTGAGAAAGACTAAAAATAACTCTTGTGTAATTAAACCTATCTCATTTGGATTGGAATATTGCTTCGAGACACACACACACACACATGTATATTTCACAAAAATTTTATTTGGAAAACTAGCTCTATGAGATATGAATCAATTTTAGGTAACTGGTTTTGGTAGTAAGTCTAGAAAGTGTGGCAATACTGTGATGAATATAGTGAAAGATTTCTTTGTTCCAGGTTGTCTTAGAGACTAATATGATAACATCTGTTGTGAATCTCCAAACAGGGATAAGTCATGCAGCATTTCCCCAAAATAATTTACCAATGGAAACCATTTTTCTATTGGTGAGAATTCATCCAGAAAAGAAGACAAATAGAAGATTATATATATATATAACTATCCCCCCATATATATATATATATATAGGGGGATAGTTGTTAAAGGGAATTGACTTTCCTAATTGTGGGAGCTGGATAAGCAGTCTCTTTAAGGTTCTCTCTCTACATCTAATGCTGGAGCATGAAGTTCATAGGGCATGCACTCAGAAAGGAAAGGTCACAGGCAGACTGGAAACTTGAGCACAAGCTGACCCAGAAGTCAAAAAACTCAAGGATAATTCAAAGAAGCTACAGTAACTGCAGATCTAGATGCTGCTTCATGCCAATGAAATCAGTCAGCAGATCAGCATATGCCATCTACAAAATAGCTGCTGCTTCCTTACCACCTGCCACGAAAAATCTTTGAGGAAATAGGCCGCATGGTGGCTCACGCCTGTAACCCTAGCACTCTGGGAGGCCGAGGCGGGCGGATGGCTCAAGGTCAGGCATTCGAGACCAGCCTGAGCAAGAGCAAGATACTGTCTCTACTGAAAATAGATATAAATTAATTGGCCAACTAAAAGTACATGTAAAAAATTAGCTGGGCGTGGTGGCACATGCCTGTAGTCCCAGCTACTCAGGAGGCTGAGGCAGGAGGATTGCTTGAGCCCAGGAGTTTGAGGTTGCTGTGAGCTAGGCTGACACCACACGGCACTCTAGCTCAGGCAACTGAGTGAGACTCTGTCTCAAAAAAACAAAAAAAAAAAAACAAAAAAAAAAAACTTAGAGAAAATAATACATTAGTAGCCTATCTAAACTCCTGGAAAGCCAGCTGTCTCAAATAGGATTCAAAGTCCATATGCAATAAAAGAAAGATTTTACTGCTTAAAATCAAAGAAAAATTACATGACAGAAAAAGAAGGAAAGAAAAGAAAAAGAAACCATGGGCAAAGTCAAACCAAAAATGACTTTTTCAGAAAAAATGTTTGTGACACATGTTACAGGTAAATGATTAATATCCTAATAAATAAATCTAAAAGATGAAATTTGACAACCTAAATAAATAAACCTATAGAAAAAAAATGGGAAAATGCATGAACAATTTTGAATTTTAAAATAGTTTTAAAGAGACTAAAAAATTGTTCTCAAACTTATTAAAAGATGCTAAATTTGTTTATAATGAGGGAAATGTAAACTCAAACTACACTGACACAATTTCTTTCATATCCATTGCCCAAAATTTGAGAGCTCAAGATCACCCTCTGTTGGGAAGACCAGGAAGAACAGGCACTCTCATATATTGCTAATACAGCACTACAGTAGTATAATTATGGTGGGGAATTTGATAAAATCTAAAAAATGTACTTATGACTTTACTTTTTGACTCAGCAGTACCATTTTCAGAAATTAAGCCAGAGGGTACTCTCCAAAAATGTCAAGACGGGGAGAAGGAGGAGGAAGTGAAAAACAAAGGAAATAGAAAAAAGGCACAATTATATTTGTTATGACACTTTTTTTCTTACTGAACAGTATTGGAAACAATGTAAATGTACATACATAGAAGATTAAAGAAATAATTTGTGGTAATACACAGAGTGGAGTTTTTCATTGCAAGGTTTATTTTAACTGATGTGAAGTAACTTCCAGAATATATTGTTGGGATGCAAGAAACAAATACAAAGGACTATGTATTGTGTGTTCCCTTTTGCATATAAAGAAGAGAAAATATATATAGACATATATAATGTATCTTCTTATTTTTGAAAAAAGAAAAGGGAAAGGTAAACCAGAAACTACTGAGATTAATAACCAACAGGGGATAAAAGAGAAAGTGATGGAAGAGTTGGGAGAGGGGAGATGAGTAAAACACCTCTGAATATACCATTTTGTTTAGTTTTGACTCATGGAACCATTTTGAAATTGTAGGGACTTGAAACATAAAATGAATTGAAATCAAACAAAAAAATAAAATGAACAAAGATGTGAAAAAATCCCTAAAATAGAATCCAAACAGAAACAAACCAACCTAATTATATTTCAAATTAATAACATAACCACATTGAAGGGTAAAGCAGAATAAAATAACAAGTAGACAAAAAACTAACCCAAGTAACTTTTGAACACAGTATTTTGACCATTAGCTCTAAGTCTAAAGAACAAAAAGAACAGCAAACAATTACTGAATTCTTGTTAGTAGGTGTGACTTTTGTAGTGGTATGTATTAGCAATTCTGAAACTATATTATACATGTTATAGGATTGAAAAAATCAGTATATATATTGTAGTTAATGAAAACCATGTTTATCACAGTTAGTAAAGAGAACAGAGATGGAAAGGGATAGGACTAGAGTGAATCATATAGTGTTGAACTGAAATCGGAATTATAGTGTTTTAAATATGTACATGTAAATATAGATGTAGATGTAAATGTAAGTATAGGTAGGTATAGTTCTAGATATAGGTACAAATATGAGGATGTGGAAATGGATATGGATGGCTATAGATGTGATCACAGACATAGATACCACTATAGATATATAGATACACAGATATACATATAGACATGGATTGCTGAAAGGAACTGAAAGCAATGACATTCAAGTAAAAGTGAGCATACTTAAAGCCCAAATCTTGATTTTTAAATAGCATTATTTATCAAAAGGAACTTGGACTTCTTGGAGAAATAGCAAATCTAGCTCTGGATCAGGGAATGTACAAGATGAATCAGTAACATTTATGATAGAAAGCAGGAAGTCCAAAATGAATGACAAAGCTACATTTGAACAACGCATAAATGAGCTTAAAAGGGCTTGATTTGGCCAAATCTGGGACAATTTGAACAGAATATTAATAATAATAATAGCTAAATATAAGCCATTGAATAAAAGAAGAATCCCTGAGTCCTTAATGCTGTAAATAATAACTGAAAAACAGAAAAATGAAGGAGGGAAAAAGCTCATCCTGATAGTAAAATGTCAGCTAGTTAATGAAGAAGGAGTAATAAAATTAGCAAATCATTATCTTAGTAATAATTGATTCAGGCAAGACTCAAAAACAGATACTAGAAATAGTGGGTAAAAGTTTGATGAGAAAAAGCATGTTTACATAGTCTCAAAGTATCTTTGCACACATTATTTATTAATTGCTAAGGATAAAATGTTATTTTGGCAGTGGAAAACCTGGAGGACACCACTTTAACCAAGTGAACCATGTTCATGTCACCACCAATGATGGGATGCAAAGACATCATGTGCTTCCTGATATGAAGTACTGAGAAGGACACAGAACCACTTCTGTGAAATTCCTGCCAAATACATATAACATAAATATAATCATAAAGAAAATTAGGTAAACCTAAAAGAGAGTCATTCTACAAAATAATTGGCCTATATGCTTCGAAAACATCAAAGTCATGAACAAAAATAAAGGAAAGATGGCAGGACTGAGACATGAAAACTGAGTGCAATATGTGATCCTTGAGTGAATCATGATCTAGGAAAGAAAAAAAATGCTATAAAAGAAACTATTAGCACAGATGATGGGATTTGAATGTAAACTGTGGATTAAATAATAGTGATCAATATTAAATTTTGTAATTTTGATAATTTTACTATCATAGTGAAAAATAATTTTCTCGTTCTTAAGAAATATGCTGTGAGTCATTTAAGAGTAAAAAAGGCATAATGTCTAAAGTAACACTTAAATTATTCAGAATAAAAAAAAGCAAAAGCTAGAGAGCAAAAGGCTGATGTAAGCTGCTATAATGCAAAATCCTAATCTCTGGCCCATTTCCAAAACTGAGACAATTCTTGGATCCAGCACACAATGATTGCAGAGGATAGCAGGGGTACGAAAGCAACATTATGGCCTTCTTGTTAGAATGGAAGTTATGGGAGCCAGATTATAAATGCCATTATAGCCCAAGACTGTAACTGGATCTGGTGAGTCTCTGTAAAAACTCTGTTATTATTTCCCCAGTGCATAATTTGGATGAATATACTTAGTAGTTGTCTCTCACTTTAAGAGTCATGATGATAGTAAAGGTCAAGTCTAAGTGCCTAAAATGTCCCAGTACTGACAGAATAACAATTCTGAAGCAGTGCCATATCCCAGGTAAGTTAGCAAAGATTAGACTCAGGTTCAGAAAATAAAGGAGGCAGGGTCACATAGGGCTGAGGAGAATACTTGCCCTTTCCAATAAAAGTTTGCTGAAAGATCAGCTCACAACTAAGGCAGATTAGTAAGAGAAAGGTTTATTTCCATGCCCATGGGGGGGGGGATCACAGAGTGATTACCCAATATCCCAATGGGATCCAGATATTTTTATACACACCTTTTGAGGGGGAGATATGAGAAGTATAGGTAATTATGTTTAGGGGTTGCTAGGGAGGATGAATGGATGGGGAAAATAAATCAACTCATATTAACCTGAGAGATAGATATTATGTTTCAAATGATTTGATCCAGGTCTGGTTGCATTCTTGATCTTCTTTCTTGCAATATATTGAGGTAACAAGGAGAGGAAGGGAAGTCCATTTTTCCTTTGATCAGTCAGTCCTATTTATGCAGATAGACGGAAAGCCATTACAAGGCTTTTTGATCTCAACGGGCTTGTAATTCAAAATACTCTTTATACCAAGGAGTCATATTTTGGGGTGAAATTTCCTGAGCTCCTTCAGTCACCAGCCCATCTCATGTAATAAACTGTTGGAATATGATGGATGTTGTTGGACTATTATACATTTCAAGAAATAGTAATCCTAAACACAGTTATATTGTCTTATGTGGAATATTTACTCATATAGGTCAACATGGTTCATGAACTTTGGATATGGCTACTGATATGGCAAATGCATTCATTTCAACGCCATCAGAAGAAAAAGTAGAAGTGATTTAGTTTCACATGGAATATACATTCACAGTCTTGGCTTGATCGCTATCTTCATTCACCAGCTCTCTGTCACAACATAATTTCAAGAGACTTCAATCATCTGGCTATTCTGCAGCACATAACTCTGGTCTAAGTTGATAACACTATACCCCTTTCATTCTAAAAGCAATAGTGACTCTTCACTATTAAGTTTTTTTCTGATCCACCAAGTCATGAAGTTGTGAGGGGTGATATCAATTTAGTAGAAGTTGATGCAAGAATGGCAAATAATCTGGATGTCATGGTAACGTGTGTAAGAGGGTAGAAAATAAAGAGGCGACTGTCATTTTAATGATTTTTTTGTTTTTTTAGGAATCCAGGGATCTTGTACATGCTAGGACATCCCCTTCAACTTTTTAAGAGTTTATAGTTTTAGCTCTTAAATTTATGTCTTTGATCCATTTTGAGTCAATTTTTGTACATGATGTAAGGTAAGAGTCCAGATTCATTCTTTTGGATGTGGATATCCAGTTCTCCCAGCACCATTTGTTGAAAAGACTGTTCTTTCCCCATTGCATGGTTTTGACATCTTTGTTGAAAATCCATCGACCATACAGGCAAGGATTTATTCTGGATTTCCTATTCTACTCCATTTGTCTATATGTCTGTCCTTAGGCCAGTACTATACTCTTTTAATTATTGGAGTTTTATAGTAAGTTCCCAAACTGGAAAGTGTGAGTCCTCCAACTTTTTCTTGATTTCAAGATTGTTTTTGGTATTCAGGGCCCCTTCAAATTTCTTATGAATTTGCAAATCACTTTTCCATTTCTACAAAAAAAAAAAGGCTGTTGGAAATTTGATAGTGATTACATTGACTCTATAGATTGTTTTGGATAGTATTGTTATTTTACAATGCTAAGTCTTTGTAGTCATGAACATGGGATGTCTTTCCATTTATCTAGGTTTTTCTTATTTTTTTCAGCAATGTTTTGCAGTTTTTAGTGTACAAGTTTTTCACCTCCCTGATTATATTTATTCCTAAGAATTTATTTCTTTTAGATGCCATTGTAAAAAGAATTGTTTCCTTAATTTCTTTTTTGAATTACTCATTGGTGGTGTAGAGAAACAAAACTTATTTTTATGTGTTGTTCCTGTACCCCCATATTTTTAATGAATTTGTTTATTAGTTATAGAAGCTTTTTAGTGCATTCTTTGTAGTTTTCTATATACAGGATTATGTCATCTGTGAATAGAGATAGTTTTATTTCTTCCTTTCCAATTTGGATGCCATTTATTTCTTTTTCCTTTTTTTTCTTTTTTCTTTTTTGTTATTTCTTTTTCTTGTCTAACACTCTGGCTACAACTTCCAGTACAATGTTGAATAGCATCAGTGAAAGCAGGCATCCTCATCTTGTTCATAATCTTATGGGAAATCTTTTAGTTATTCACCATTGAGTATAATGTTAGCTGTGGGATTCTAATGAATACTCTTTATTATGTTGAGGAATTTTGACTCTATTCCTAGTTTTATGAGAGTTTTTTTTATTATGAAATGGTGAATTTTTGTCAAATGCCTCTTCTGCAGCAATTGAGAGAATCATGTGGATTTTTTCTTTGTTCTATTAATGTGATGTATTACAGTGATTCATTGTCTTATGTTGAACCACCCTTGCATTCCCAGAATAAATCTTGCCTAGTCATGAAGAATCTCTTTACTATGCTGTAGCATTTGATTTCCTAATATTTGTTGAAGATTTTTGCCCAAGTAATTTTTTGAGACCATAAAAGTCCTTAATTTTAGTTTAGTCCATTTAATCATACTTTTACACCATTGTTACTTATAAAAGATGCCATGATGAGAGTGGGGAAAGAGCTGTATAGGACATTTATAATAAATATAGTTGATAAAGGACTAGTTTCCTGAATAAATAAGTAAATAAAGGAAGAACTTCTAATATACAGAAGAGCCTAAAGACTATCAAAAACATATTAGAAATAATAAACAAAGTCAGTAAAGTTGCAGGATACAAAATTAATGTATAAAAATAAGTGTTTCTATGCAATAACAATGAATTATCTGAAAAAGAAATTAGTATAACAACCCCATTTACAATAACATCAAAAGGAATAAAATACTTAGGAATAAATTTAACCAAGGGGTTGAAAGATTTGTATCCTGTATATGTACAATGTACTTATAAGACATTGATTAAAGAAATTCAAGAAGACACAAATACATGGAAAGATATCCCATGTTAATGGATTGGAATAATTAATATTGTTAAAATATCCATACTACTCAAGGTAATCTATAGATTTGATGCAATCACTATCAAAATTCTAATGATATATTTTACAGAAATAGAAAAACAATCCTAAAATTCATACAGAACCACAAAAGACCCCCCAGTAGCCAAAGCAATATTGAGAAAGAACAAAACTTGAGGCAACACACTTCCCGATTTCAAAACTTACTACAAAGCCACTTTTTTGACTTTTGTATTTGGATTATTATGGTAATCAGAATAGTGTGATACTGTTTTTAACAGACTTATAGACCAATAAATTGAATAAAGAGCCTAGAAATAAACCAACACATATATAGTCAACTAATCTTTGAAAAGGGTGCCAAGAATACACAATGGGGAAAGCATAGTCTCTTCAACAAATGCTGTTGGGAAAATTGGATATCTACATGCAAAATGATGAAATTGGACCCATACCTTACATCATATACAAAAATTAACTCAAAATGGATCAAAAACCTACATGTAAGACCTAAAACTCTAAAAGTCTTAGAAGAAAACCTAGGACAAGAGCTTCATGGCATTGGATTTGGCAATGATTTCTTGGATATAACACTGGAGGCATAGGCAACAAAAGAAAAAAATAGACAAATTGAACTTTGTGAAAATTAAAAAAATTCATACATCAAAAGACACAGTAAAGAAGCAACCCAAAGAATGCAAAAAAAATTTTGTAAACCATATATCTGATGATGGATTAACATCCAGAATATATAGAGAACTTCTAAAGCATAACAACAATGAAAACAAATAACTCAATTCAGAAATGGGCAAAGGAATTTAACAAATATTTCTCCAAGGAAGACATAAAAATAGCCAATAACTACATAAAACAATGTCCAGCCTCACATATCATTAGAAAAATGCAAATAAAAACTATAATGAGATACTACTTCACACCCACTAAGGTAGCTGCTCTCAACAACAACAACAACAGGAAATAGCAAGTATTGGCCAGAATGTGGAGAAATTCAGACCCTTGTACATTGTTGGTGTTAGTGTAAAATGGTATAACTGCTATGGAAAACAGTATGGTGGTCCCTTAAAAAATTAAAAATAAACTTACCATATGATCCAGCAATTGTACTTCTAGGCATATACCCCAAATAGTTGAAAATGGTCACAAAAATTGTATATCGCTGTTCATAGCAGCATTAATCACAACAACTAAAACATGGAAACTAAATTGTCCATGGATGGATAAATAGTAAAGCAATGTGTTATATACATACCATAGTATATTATTCAGTCTTTAAATGGAAGGAAATTTTGTAATATGCTACAACATGGATGAACCTTGAAGACATTATACTAAGTGAAATAAGCCAGTCATAGAAAGACCCATACTGTATGATTTTACTTATATAAAGTACTTAGAGTTTTTAAATCATAGAGACAGAAAGTAGAACTGTAGTTGCTAGAGGCTAGGGAGAAGGGAGAATGGGAAGTTATTCTTTAATGTGTAAAAACTAGAATACTATAGAGTTCCAGTTTCACAAAATAAAAAGTTATAGAGATGGATGGTGATCACGGTTGCACAATGTTATGAATGTTTTTAATATCACTGAACTTAAAATGGATAATATGGTTAATTTTATGTTGTATGCATTTTAACATAAAAAAATTAGTAAAAAACAATCAACAAGAAGAATCCTGACAACCTCATAAAAATTAGGAAAAATTTGACCAGCACTTTGAACTCCTTCTCTCCCACAAGTAAAGGAAAAAATTGTCTATAAACATAAAATATGCTCAATTCATTAGTAATAGAGAAAAGGCATATTAAAATTATAGTAAGATATCACTAAATTTAAGAAACATTTGCATGCATGTACACACACACACAATACCAGGTGTTGGCAAGGATGTGTGCAATGGGAACTCTATGAAGATGTTGGTAAGAATATAAATTGTTTAAAGTATTTTGAAATAAAGTTTGGTATTATCTACCAAAGTTGAAAACATGTATCACCTATGACTTAGAAATTCTACTCTTACATCTCTACCCAACAGAAGTGTAAGCACTTGTATACCAAGCAGCATGTACAAGAAAATTCTTAGCATCATTATTTGTAATATCTCAAACTAGCATTAATCTCAAACTCATTTAAAAGTAAAATGGATAAATAAATTACAATAAGTCAAACAATAAAATACCAGGAAACATAACCATGAATTAATTAGAGCTACACACATATTTTCTATAAACATAATGTTGAACAGAAGAACCTAGACACGTCTAGATTATTCCATTCAAGTAACCTTAAAAAATCAGATACACATAAATTATAATGTTTGAGAATGTGTACTTAGGAAATACAACCAAAAATAAAAGAAGGAAATAACTACCATAAAATTTAGTTTATGTTTGGAGAGAAAAGTCATGATCTTGACAGGGTTTGAAGGATGTATTTAGGTTGATAGCTTTGTTTTATGCTTTAATCTTGAGAGTCATAAAACAGAAGTTCACTCTATGAGAAAGGATTGTACTATACATTCCTGCTTCATACATTTTCCTCAATGTGTATTGTAGTTCACAATAAAATGTAATTAAAATGCAAAGTAGTTGGTTAAAATATAATTCTCTAATATTTGGAATTGTTCTAATTATAGGGAAACATTTTTGCTTAGAACAAGAAAGTTATAAATGTATTGCTGATGACAAGAGATAGGCCTCAGTGACTGGTAGCTGAAAACTGAGCTCACTGCTGGAAACTTTTTGCTCATAATATAGTCTACATTTCACACCACTACTTTTTGGGCTAC
Source organism: Microcebus murinus (assembly GCF_040939455.1). Lineage (NCBI taxonomy): Eukaryota > Metazoa > Chordata > Mammalia > Primates > Cheirogaleidae > Microcebus > Microcebus murinus. The sequence continues at coordinate 102,215,547 of NC_134136.1, forward strand.
CAGTAGGGACATTTTGGTGACAATAGGAAGGGAGACTTTAATAAAATGGAGGGTAGATTTCTTTCATTGCTCTTCAGGGACTGAAAAACTCAGGGATGCTAGAATATACATTCTATTGTAAAAGGTTGCATGTCATTAGGAAACACGATCCACACTGGAGAGAAACTATGAATATAGGGACGGTGGAAAAGGCTGTATTTAGTGTACATGTAAAAAGTCACACTGGAGAAATACTATATAAAATGAAAAAAAATTAGAATGCTTTTAGTAAATGTATGTGCCTGAACATATATACATATATATTATAAAAATAAAAATCCTAAAAGAAGGCTTTGTAAAGAAAAACATTTATTATAAGAGGTTTTATTTTCTTTTTATTTTATTTTATTTTTGAGACAGAGTCTCACTTTGTTGCCCAGGCCAGAGTGAGTGCCGTGGTGACAGCCTAGCTCACAGCAACCTCAAACTCCTGGGCTCGAGTGATCCTTCTGCCTCAGCCTCCCGAGTAGCTGGGACTACAGGCATGCGCCACTATGCCCGGCTGATTTTTTTTTTTTTATATATATATATCAGTTGGCCAATTAATTTCTTTCTGTTTATAGTAGAGACGGGGTCTCGCTCTTGCTCAGGCTGGTTTCGAACTCCTGACCTTGAGCAATCCGCCCGCCTCGGCCTCCCAAGAGCTAGGATTACAGGCGTGAGCCACAGCGCCCGGCCATTATAAGAGGTTTTAAATAAAACCTAGGAGAGTAAAGAATTTGAAAAAATTTTAAGGTACAACTTTTTATTTAGTGCATGTAAGAAAATTAATGCTGGAAGAGAAAACCAAATAAATTTTTATTTAGATGAAAAAAACAAAAAGAATACACAGCAGCCAGAGTATGATTTCTTTTATGATGAATTAGAGATTATTTCTTTAAATAGCAAGATTGTATCCCCCAAACAACCTCTGATAAAGTAGTAATGCAGATATAAACACATGTAAACCTGAAAGAATTGGATTTCTTTTCACAACAATCTTGTTTGAGGTCTGCCAGTTAGATAAAGATCCAAGAGCTAAAGCTTCAACAGTGAAGTTGTTTCCTAAAATGAAGGAAGAAAACACTTTTACAACATTTTGAATATTCATTGACTATCTCCTGCTAGATATTTTCTATGTGTATTCACCTAAGTTATCTCATTCAATATTTATGATCTACCAATGGAATGAGAATTATTTTCTAAGCTTTACAGATGAGGATATTGAAACTCAAGTGCAGGTATCTTCTCTAGTCACACACTAAAGAATTAGAATGTTCAGAATTTTAATATAGTTTTTCTGACCCTAAGATCAATTGTTTTTGTGCCTATCTGCTACTTTTAAAAACCATGCTATCAGAGTTTCTCAGGCACAGTAGAGTCAGGAAAACAGAATTCATGTCAGGTAGTTCAAGAAAGGGAGTTTTCTATGGGAAGCTAGTTCCAAATTGTTAGAAGAGCTGACAAAATAACAGGGTGATGGGAGATCACCCAAAGGTTATCAAATGCAGGAAGCTGATTCCATTCCTAGGGCTGCAGAGACAACAGAAGAAGCTGTTGTTACCAGAGTCCAAGGTTTGAGTTCCCTTCACGGGAGCTGGAAGAGGGGCTGTTTGAAGGAGCAGCCGAGAGGCTACCAAGGGAAATCTGGAACCCTGAGAGGCGTACTCATATGATAGGAGCTGGAATCTTAGAAGGAGCTGCAAGACAGGAGCCGGGACCACAAAAGAAATTGCTGCTTTGTGGGTGCTGCAACCACAAAGTTGCTATAGACACTGATAAGGATATCTCCAGAAGCAGAGCTTCCCCCTCCAATCTCCAGCCAGTGTCTCCCTGTTGGGTGAGCCCAAAGGAAGCAATTTGATAGGGATCTGGGAAATGTTTACAGGAGTCATCCTTCTGTGATCTGTAATACAGAGCAGAGCACAGAAAAGGAAGCGGAGGTAGATCTCAGAGTAAAAAAGAAAATGATCAAATCACAAAGCTATTTTTCTAGGCTACCTCAAATTAACCCAGCCCCAAAAGGGGATGTTGAATAGAAATTACCTGAAGTATCTAAGCAGGCTCATGTTAGAATAATTAATTTAATATGTAATATTTATTATTTGTTTCCCAAGAAAACAAATCACCATGTAACTTGAATAAATACACACTTGCTGTTTCAGTTATCAAAAATCTAAATAAGTAGCACTGAACTAAAAGAACGAGAAAGCAAGCTGAAATGTAGGAGGCAAATAAAGATGCCTACTATCATATAGGGTTGATTTAAAGGCATAAAGTAGATTAATGTAGAGAAGAGTCTAAAAATACGGTTATATCTTAGTATTGCCTGTTAATGCTTATAAGGGACATTGATTTGAATGATAATTCCAATTGTTGGTTTTGCTAATGTCTGAATAGAGTTCTCAGAAATCAATTCTTTTGTTATATAAAGTAGCAGCTTATAATTAGGGGGGGGAATTCACATTTGAAACAAAAGAATTGATTTCTAATTCTAGGTGGTGGAAAAAATAGATACCACCAAGAAATGCAAGACCAAAAAAAAAAAAAATAGCTGTGAAAGACAAATGCAAAAGAAGTGGGAAAAATACAAGGCTGGTATTTCATTAGAATATATAAGTAATACAAAGCTTGTGTTTTCTCTCCTGTTATTTTTCCGTACTTATCAAAACCTATCAAATCTAAAAGAGGGATATCAGGTACATTTGGCAAACATTTCTTATATTATGTTCATTATAATAACCTACATAGTACTATCTGATAGAATTTTCTGGCATGGTGGAATAGTTCTTCTTTTTTTTAAAATCAGTTTTACTGAGGTATAATTGATATACTAACAACTGCACACATTTAATGTGTACAGTTTGATGAGTTTGGAGATATGCAAACACCCATGATACCATTACCAAAATCAAGGTAATAGACATGATATACATACCTCCCAAAGTTTTCCTGTGTCCCTATGTTGTTTGGTTAGTTTTGTTTTGGGTGTGTGTGTGTGTGTGTGTGTGTGTGTGTGTGTGTGTGTGTTAAGAACCCTTAATGTGAGATCTATTCTCTTAAATTTTGAAGTGCACAATACCATATTGTTAACTATAGGTACAATGTTGTACAGCAGATCTTTAGAACTTATTCATCTAACATAAGTGAAACTGTATACTGATTGAACAACAACTCTCAATTTCCCTGGCAATGACTATTGTATATTTACCTTCCATAAGTTTGACTATTATAGATACCTCGTATAAGTGGAATCATGCAGTATTTGTCCTTTAGGTTCATACATGTTGTAGCAAATAACAGGATTTCCTTCGTTTTTAAGGCTGAATAATATTCCATTGTATGTATAGACCACATTTTCTTTATCCATTCACCTGTCAATGGACACTTGGGTTGTTTCCACATATTGGATATTGTGAATAATGCTGCAATGAATATGGGGATGCAGATATCTCTTGGAGATACTGATTTCATTTTCTTTGGATATATATACACATTGGGATGGCTGTATCATTTGGTAGTTGTTATGTTTTGAGAAACCGCTATACTTTTTCCATAATGGCTATACAAATTTGCACTCCCACCAACAGAGTACAAGTGTTCCTTTTTCTTGACACACTTGCAGATACTTGTTATCTCTTGTCATTCTGACAGTAGCCATCCTAACATGTGTGAGGTGATATCTCATTGTAGGTTTGATTTGCATTTGTCTGATGATTAATGATGTTGAGCACCTTTTTGTATACCTGTTGGCCATTTGTATGTCTTCAAAGAAATGTCTGTTGAAGCCCTTAGCCTATTTTCTATTTTTTTTGCATTTGAGTTATATGAGTTCTTTATATATTTTGGATATAAATCTCTTATCAGAAATATGGTTTCCAAATATTTTCTCCCATTCTATAGGTTGTCTTTTTATTCTCTTGGTTGTTTTTGTGCAGAAGCTTTTTACATTTATGTGGTCTTACTTGTCTATTTTAACTTTTATTGCCTGTGCTTTTTGGTGTCATAGCCAATAGTTTATTGTCATGATGAATGTAAAGAAGCTCTTCCCTGTTTTCTTCTAGGAGTTTTACAATTTCAGGTCTTATGTTTCAGTCTTTAATCCATTTTGAGCTGATTTTTGTGTATGATGTAAGGTAGGAGTCTAATTTCTTTTTTTTTTCTTTCTTTTTCTGTGCATGTGGATATCCAGCTTTCATAATTTCATTTGTTGAAGTGACTGTCGCTTCCCCATTGTGCATTCTTAGCACCATTATCAAAGATCAGTTGACTATATATGCATTGATTTGTTTCTAGGCTCTCTATTCTATTTCATTAGTCTATATGTCTGTCTTTATATCAGTACCATACTCTTTTGATTATCGTAGCTTTTATATTTTGAAATCAGGATGTGTTATGCCTCCTGCTTTGTTCTTTCCCAAGATCACTTTAGCTATTTGGGTCTCTTGTGGTTTCATATGAATTTTAGGATTGCTTTTACTATTTCTGTAAAAAATGTTACTGGAATTTTGATGGGGATGGTATTGAACCTGTACATCGCTTTGGGTAGTATGGAATTTTTAATATTAATTCTTCCAATCCATTACCACAGGATGTTTTTTCATTTATTTGTGTCTCTCGTAATTACTTTCATCAATGTTTTGTAGTTTTCAGTGTATAAATCTTTCACTTCCTTAGTTCAGTTTATTCTTTTTTTCAATTTTTTCAATTTTTTTTTATTTCAGCATATTACAGGGGTACAAATGTTCAGGTTACATATATTGCCTTTGCCCCACCTGAGTCAGAGCTTTAAGCATGTCCATCCCCTAGACAGTTTGCACTGCACCCATTAGGTGTGAATATACCCATTCCCTCCTCCCTTCTCCCATCTTCCCGACACCTGATGAATGTTATTACTATGTATGCACTATAGTGTTGATCAGTTAAAATCAGTTTGATGGTGAGTACATGTGATGCTTGTTTTTCTATTCTTGGGATACTTCACTTAGAAGAATGGGCTCCAGTTCTATCCCAGATAATACAAGAGGTGCTAGATCACCATTATTTTTTGTGACTGAGTAGAACTCCATGTTATACATATGCTACATGTTATTAATCCACTCATGTATTGATGTCCACGGTTTTTTTTTTCTACATTTTTGCAATTGTGAATTGTGCTGCTATAAACATTCTAGTGCAGATGACTTTTTTGATAGAATGTCTTTTTTTTCCTTTGCGTAGATGCCCAGTAATAGGATTGCTAGATCAAATGGTAGTTCTACTTGTAGCTCTTTGGGGTATCTCCATAATTCCGTAATATATTTTGAATTGATTTTTGTATATGGTGTGTAATAGGGTCCAATATCATTTTCCTGCATGTCAATATCCAGTTTCCCCAACAGCATTTATTAAAGAGACTGTCCTCTTCCTATAATTTGTTCTTGGAATCTTTGTCACAAACCAATTGATAGTAGTAAATGTGTGAATTTATTTATGGGCTCTTTATAATGTTGCATTGGCCTATGTGTCTGTTTTTATGCCAGTGCCATGCAGTTTTGATTACTATAGCTTTTGCAGTATATTTTGAAGTCAATTATTGTGATGTTTACAGATTTTTTGTTTTTGCTCATGAATACTTTGGCTATTCAGGTCTTTTGTGGTTCCATGTGAATTTTAGTATTTTTTTTCATTTCTGTGAGAAATTTCTTGGGAATTTTGATAGGGAGTAGAAATGATGATTATGACTTTAGGGCCAGCCTATTGGTAGGATGGTCCTATAACCTGGGGTTGTGGGGGACAGCCTTGTGCTAGGGGATGCTCTTGAAACTGGAGCTGATGGGGTTGGCCCAGTGCTGGGACTAACTAGAAGTCTGGGACCACTGGGGTTGGTCTTGTGGAGGGGTGGGCTACCTGGTACCTGGGGCTGTGGGATCCCACCTGGTCCCTGGGGCAGCCCTAGAAGCTCAATCTCAGCGATAGCCTGGAGTCTGGAGCCATGGGGGCCTGCCCCACACTGAGTTTTAGTGGGGAATGGCCAGTGTTAGAGTTCCAGGCAAAATCCAGTGCTCACTTCTCTTTTTCCCCTCATGCAGAAGGAATCTGTCTCCAAGCTGTGCTGTCTGGAGTTGGGGGAGTAGTGATGTGGGTAACATAAAGTTGTCCTTCCTAACCCTATAATGCGTCTTGTAAAAATTTCTATGTCATAATCACACTCTTTAATCTATCCCTTGGCTTCCTTAGCTCTTATGAAGGTGTTTTCATGCATGGATAGTGGTTCAAATTGATGTTTCTGCAGGCAGGCAAGTGCTAAAAAGTCCTATTCTGCCCTTTTTCTGATGTCACTCTCCAATACAGTCCTTTTAAAACAGGAGTCATATCACATCTCTCCTTTGCTTAAAACCATCCATAGACTCCATTTTATTTAGAGTAAGTCAATGTTTACAATGGCCTTTAAGGCCCTACATGGTTTTCATCCCCCAATTCTCTGATTTTATCTTCTATTTTTCTACCCCTGGTTCACTCAGAGCCAGCCACATTGACTGTTGTTAACAAACGTGAGGTACCTTCAGTTCTTTGCACTAGTGTCTTGCCTTAGGGTCTTTGTACCAGTTGTTTCCTCTTCTTAGAGCATCCTTACACAAAAGTAATTTGTACCTTCCTCATGGCTGTTTTCCTTCTCTCCTTTGTGTCTTTGCTCAAGTCTCACCTCTCCAAAGATGTCTACTCTGACCACTTTATTTAATACTGGGCCCTGTCCCCTGCACCCTCCAGCAGTCCTGATTTCCCTAATCCTGTTTTATTTGGTTTCCTTTTTACTACAGTAATCATCAGCTTTAACATACTAGATCATCTATTTATTTATTATATTTATTTTTCAATGTCTACCTTTTCCCAGTAGAATTCTCTCCAGGAAGGTAGCCAATTTTGCCTGTTTTGTTCACTGATATATGCCAAACGCCTTGAATAGTGCCTAATACACAATAAACGCTTTAAAAAATATAACAAATACATTAGCCAATGTTTATTAGTCAAGAACATATGTCTATGATGTAAAAATGTATATATGTGCATATGTATGTACATAATGATTTTAAGGAATTAAACTTTTGTGAGTAAATATATTTGATTGCTAATATAACATGAAAATTGCCAAGTCAGAGTTTCCTAAATGAAATGTCATGAAGTTTCTTTAGTATATGTTAATTTGTTTCAAAGTATTTTAATAGTGATATAAAATCCTAGATGTGTTCAATTGGGCTGAGATAATGATAGTAGAGAAAATTCTAATTTTCTTGATGCCCAAGCCCTTCTATCTTTAATTTTAATACTTATAGCGCTTCATTAAAATGCATGTTGTATTTAATTTTCCAGAAAAATTTAGAGCACAAAATAAGAATGTACATTCAAAGCAATTTCCAGTCAAACTAATTAAAACTTTAAAAATATAATCCAATGGAGTCCATGTCTTTTCTAAATGTGAGATTGTCATTGGCATGTCTGTACATGCCAGTGTAGCTTGGAATACCTTTAACCTTTGCTCTGTGTGCCTAAATTTCTTAAGCCCTTTATTGCATCTGTACCCTCTGCAAGTTGCCGATATTGATTTCAAAGCCCCAAAGCAGACATAATATTCTCATAATACTTGACCACTGCTGACAGCTGTGGGAAGAAATCTTGCTGTTTTTAGAGCTTCTGCTTCAGTGTACATATCCCATTTTCATCCCTCCTTTCTTAAAAGAATTATATTGCTGACAAATTTAACTTTGAGCCCATAATAAACCTTGGAATTTTTTTCTGGCAACTGCTTCAAAGCTGGTTATTTCTGATTGTGTAGTCATGGAAATCATGTTTTATCCTTAAAATTATCCTATACTTATCAATGTTAAAATTAGCATATTTTTTCTCTCTTTCTACTTGTGAAGGTCAATTTTCCCTCTTGTCTTATTGGAGAGGCTATTTGACAACCATGTCAATGCTGGTATTTCCATCAAAATTTAAGAAATCTACTATATACCATCTCTATACCTAGATGAGTATAAACCCTTTGAGGACAAGGTCATGTCCCATTCATTTTTTGTATTTTCCACAGAATTTAGCACATAAAATATGCTGCATACCAGCTAGCACCAACATAGTCTGGCCCCTCATTATCTCTTACCTGGATTAGAGCTATAACTTCCTAATTAGTGTTTCTACTTTTGGTTTCTTCATAACTGATGTGGGCTACAGACATATTATTATAAATTGCTTGTAAGTAGTTTGGATAGAACTTGTCTATCTACCCATATGTATGCTATTCCCTCTTCCTGAAATGTCTTTCACCTGTATCTGCCTAGCTCAATACCATAAATCCTTCCAAATTCAGTTCATATATTACCACCTCTGCAAAGTCATCTCTGATGCCTCAGAGTGGCAATACAGCCTCAGGATAAGGCCTTAGGCTCTGAAATCAGATCACTGGGCTTGGTTTATTCTGCCTCTTACTAGATGTACAACCTCAGAAAAGTTATTTATCTTCTATATATCTCGGGTTCCTTAACTTTAAATAAAACAACAGCATCTTCATAGAACTGTGAGGATTAAATAAATTAATACAGGTTGAGCATCTCTAATCCAAAATTCTGAAATGCTACAAAATTTGAAACTTTTTGAGTTCTAACATGACACCACAAGTGGAAAATTACACACATGACCTCATGTGATGGGTCATGGTCAAAATGTAGTGAAAACTTTGTTTCATGCGTGACATTCTTTTAAAATATTGTATAAAATTACCTGTAGGCTATGTGCATAAGGTGTATATGAAACATAAATAAATTTTGTATTTAAACTTGGGTCCCGCTCCCAAGATATCTCATTATGTATATGTAAATACTCTAAAACCAAATAAAATCTGAAATTCAAAACACTTCTGGTCCCCAGCATTTCAGATAAGGAATATTTACCCTTTATATATATCAAGAGCTTATAACGGTACCTGTCTCATAGTAAGCACTCTATAAACGTTAGCTCTTAATAGTGATATAGTATATATTGACATTATTATTTTATTATCACTCTGGTCCCTTAAACAGAATGATAATAAAAACATAAATTTCATTATTGCTGTTAAACATTGATTTAATTATTTTTACCTCCTGACCAAACCATGAGGTAACTAAAGACAGATACTTTTACTCAGTTATCTGCTGGACCTAATGCGGTGTTTAATATTCAATAGAACACAATAAATATTTTCTGAATGACTGAATAATAAAACTGAAATATTTTTAATGAAACTATCAATATCTCTAATTATTAGTTCTTAATACCTGCCCAAGAAATTTCACAATGATTTTAAAGTATTATGCTTAAATAACAGTTGATAGTCATTATTTGCCAAGCTGCAAAGAGGAGATGGTCATGTATCCAGGTTATATTCTCCATACATTAAAAACAAAAAAAGTTGCTTAGGGGAGGCACATCAATTGATGGAACCCAAAGTAGACATGATTTTCTCAGTGTTAGTTCAGATCCCCAGCGAAAGACACTAAGATAGGATTAAACAAGGCAGAGATTTATTGGGGAGAATGGCCATGAATGAAAGGAGGAGGGAGCTATTAGACCACAATGTAATTTCAACCCTGTGGAGGAGAGATGGAAGGAAAGAAGTTTGGGTAGGAAAAGTCTTAGCTTGCAGTGTAGTTTAAAGAATGTTTTAGCAAGGCTAATTAAGAATCTTTGAGCCAAAGTTGCTCATTACAGAAGTCCTGTATCTTGCTGGAATACTTCTGTTTAGTACCCTGCTGCACACCATCACTGACTAGGAAAAGCCTGGGGAAAGTGTGATAGACTTAGAACTCAACAGCTGGGGTTATTGATCAATTAGGCTCCCCATAGTAGGAGATTAGAGAACAACATTTTCATGGCTGCCACACCCCCATACTCATTTTGGTGACTGTGAAAAGATGATGACTAACTAAATGTAAATGATTGACTTCAATCAAGCCTGGAACTTTATATACCTTAGAAACTGACAATTCCCAATTATTTTAACCTTCATGGCCAGCTGGATTTGCCTTTACTCAGGTTATACTGGCTATGGGCTTTATAAATCTTGAAATATGAGAATCCATGCCTCATGGAACTGGCATTCTAGTGAAGGTTATAGACATGTCAGCAATGAAATATAATACAAAGTAAAAGGAAATGCATGTTTAATAAAGATATAAACAGTGTATTGTGGAGGAGCAGGGAGGAATGGGAGATTTCACACAGTTGGCATTTCGTGAGGGACTTCACAGATGAGCAGTTAATTGAGAGAAGCCAAATCATTTGCATTTATTGTTTGAAATAATGAAGGCTAATGAGTTAATGTAGATCCATAGATCCCAAACTTTAGTGCACATCAGTATCATCTGGAGGGCTTGTTAATTGCAGATTACTCAATCCACCACCATCCAAAGAGTTTCTGATTCAGTGGGTCTGCGGATGGAACCTGAAAATTTGTGCCTTCAACAAGTTCCCAGGTGCTGCTGATGTTGCTGGTCTGAGTAGCACAACTGGAGAACCAAGTGAGTAAAACAAGAATAGTATTTTTTAAGAATATGAGTTTCCCAAATAATTGCTTTCATACTTCCCTTTCTTTAGCCTTGAGCATATATCACCTTAGGATCATTGTTAAGAACACAGAAGCTGTGCTATGCTGCAAATGTGGGTTCAAGATCCAGACTCTTGGGCTTGCTCATTTTGTTGTTTATTTGTTTATTTTTTGTTGTTTTTGAATTCATCACCTCTCCTACCCCAAGCCCTTGGCAATCACTCATCAATTTTATGTACCTGTACTTTTACCTTTTCCAGAATGTTATATAGATGATCCATACAATGTATAGATTTGGGGCCTGGCTTCTTTCACTTACCAACATGCATTGGACATTTATCCATGTTCTTATATATATCAGTATTTCATTCATTTGCATTACTGAGTAGTATTCCATTGTATGGGTATACCATTCTATGTTTAGCCATTCATCAGTTGAAGGACATTTTCATCATTTCCAAATTTTGGCAATTATGAACAAATCTGTTTTAAATATTCAGGAATATAATAGTTTCACTTAGGTTAAAACCTGAGTGGAATTTCTGGGTCACGTGGCAAGTGTATGTTTAACTTTACAAGAAACTGCTAAACTATTTTCCAAAGTGGATGTACCATTTGGCATTTCCACAGTGATGTATAAGAGATCCAGTTGCTTCACATTTTTGTCTGCACTTAATATTGTCAGTGTTTTTTTTATTTTAGCCATTCTAATAAGTATGTAGTGGTATTTCACTGCCATTTTAATTTGAATTTCTCTAATGATTAATTATGTTCCATTTATGTGCCTATTTGTTTTCCGTAGATCTTCTTTGGTGAAGTTTTGCTTTAAGGTTTCTAATGTAGATAACGTATAACAGTCTGACCTCAAATAATATTGTACCATTTCATTTATAGAAGAACCTTAAAATAGTACAATTTAGGCCTTTGTACTATTGTCATACAGTTTATTTCTACATGCTATTTTTTTTTGAGACAGAGTCTCACTCTGTTGCCCAGGCTAGAGTGCCATGGTGTCAGCCTAGCTCACAGCAACCTCAAACTCATGGGCTCAAGCAATCCTTCTGCCTCAGCCTCCCGAGTAGCTGGGACTACAGGCATGCACCACCATGCCCGGCTAATTTTATACATATATTTTTAGTTGGCCAATTAATTTCTTTCTATTTTTAGTAGAGACGGTGTCTTGCTCTTGCTCAAGTTGGTCTCGAACTCCTGACCTTGAGCAATCTGAGCAATCTGCCCGCCTCGGCCTCCCAGAGTGCTAGGATTACAGGTGTGAGCCACTGCGACCAGCCTCTACATGCTATTGATAGCATTATTTTTAATTAAAGATTCATTTATTTTAAAAAATAATTTAGAATATAGGAAAAGTTCCTTTTATATTTACTCTCATATCATTTTTGATGTTTTTCACTCTTTTGTGTAGATGCAGATCTGGTATCATTTGCTTCTACCCAAAGGACTTCCTTCAAAGTTGCATGTCTACTGGTGATGAATTCCTTTACTTTTTATGCTTGAATGATCCTTTATTTCACTTTTATTTTTGAAATATATTTTTGCTGGTTATGAATTCAAGGTTGATAGTTATTTTCTTTTACTACTTTAAAGATATTGCTCCACTTTCTTCTGATTTGCACTCTTCCCAACAAAAAGTCTGCTATAGTTTTATCTTTGTTTCTCTCCGCATAATGCGTTTTCCCCTACTCTGGCTACTTTTAAGATTTTCTCTTTACCAGTAGTTTTAATCAGTTTGATTAGCCTGTATCTTGATGAAGTCTTCTTTATTTATTTTTTTTCCTTGGGGTTTGATCCCTCTAAACTTGATTTTAAGTTTGTTATACAAGACCAGAGAAGCATTTAGTCTAGGTCTAATCTTTCTTCTCAACTAAGCTGATACCCTAATACTCTTACCAGTCCACCTGAAACCCCATGTATTATGTTTTTCTACTCTGGTTGGTGGGAGCACCATTTTTCCCTGGATAGGTAGTTTCCAGGTAGTTTCCTCACATGTATGTTTTGATGAGTACTCATATGAAGAGACTCAGAGAGAGGGGACCTTCTGTTGACCTTCAGAGCTTTCTTTCATTGCAAATCTCTCTTTTCTACTCCCCCCTCTGAACTCCAGAAACCTTCATTTTCCCTTATCCCCAAGTCCATCTCTTCAACTCAAGGACACTGCTGAGTTTCCTCTGCATTTCCTTACCCTATGCTCTGAATACTCTCTCCAGCTATTATGTTGGGCAATCACAGGGATCACCTCATTTGTTTCCCTATTTCAGAGATTGCTGTACTGCACTGCCTATTTTCCAACATCTGAAAACTATTGTTTTATGTTTTTTACACTCTCTTAGTTGTTTAAGGCCAAAAGGTAAATCTAGTCCTTATTTCTCCAGCTTGACTAGAAAATTTCTTCTTTTGTTTTATTTTGTTTTTATTTTACTTCATTTTTGTTTATAATACCTGAAATAATAATATATATGAGTATAAGGATTACATATAATAATGTATGTAAACTACTTGGCATAGAATTTATAAAAATATCTTTATCTCCTCATCTGTATTTTGTCTATTTCAATTAAATCACATTCATAATCTTTAATAGGAATTAATATTACTTCCAAACTATCATTTTAAAAACCATAAATAACTTGTTCCACATTTGGAAATATAAAAATTTGTGGAATTGAATTATGATTTTAAAATACATTAGACTAAAAACTTCATAAACTAATTTCCAAATAATGAAGTTCCCTTTTGAATGTTTGATTTTAAGCAAGTAATAATACATAGACATATTTGATAATCATTGATTTTTAATATTCAAGGAATCTGACTTTTAGAAAATTTAGTATTTTCTCAGTCATTTAATTGCTTGTTCCATTTATATAAAATTATAATATATAATTTTCTACCATTAGAGATTTTATACATATGTGTGTGTATTTGTATATATAAGAATGTTTGTAATCATTATTAATGTTTTAACTTTCTGTTAGTTTATTAGCCTTGTATGAAGGAGGAGAAATATGTTCTAACATTTTTTAGAGTAAGTTAAAATAAAGACAGCATAGACACACTTTACAAATATCTCTCTGCTTGTATTTTCCTCATAGACTGCCTCTCTGTTTGCAATACATGAACTTAATGCACTATATATGTCTTTCACAAATTGTTTCACCAATATTCATGTGATAAAATTTATATTTATTTCCCCTCAACTTAGTATAACTTTAAAGTTTTTAACAATAAGATATATAGGGTAAGTTCTGCATTATTTGCCAAATATAATTGGTACACTATCAGAATCATGTAATCATTTTGAAAAGAACATGTAATTTCAATAAAGGCGGCATACAACTTGGATGTTGCAGGTGATAAGACAAGCATCACAGCATTACTAAAACCATACCATTATTTATTAACTCTACTATATTATTAGTTTATTTATCAAAATGTCTTAACCATTTTGCCTTTTAATTTGATAGCATGCTATTTATATGTAGATATTTTTGCTGTGCTTCTGTTACATTTTAATACACTGATTTAAGTTTGGAGATGATAAGAAATTATTATATTTCCCATTCAAACAATGGGAAATAAGCTTCTAGTTAGTATTTCTGCTTAGAACCTCTCATTTCAGAAATGTATTACTTATGTTAAGTGGGAGATATCTGTATTACTTTGTAGAAGAAAGGGCTATAGGGATCCAGAGCTGTGTTAAGGCAAGATGTCTGGTAGTATTAACAATTGGGCTGCTAACTCAACGTGAATTTTGTAGAAAATTATATATTTTTCTATAAAATTATTTTAATGGTGTTTTAAAGTTTGCCGTTTATTTGCATGTTTTAATTTTTTCAACTTTATTTATATATAATTGGTGAATAAAAATTATATATATTTAAGGTATGGGACATAATGTTTTGAGATATATACACATTGTAAAATGATTACCATGATCAAGCTCATTAACACATTTCTCACCTCACACAGTTCCACTTTTTTGTGTGTGATGAGAACATTTAAGATGTACCCTTTTAGCAAATTTCAAGTATACAATGCAGTATTATTAACTGTAGTGCCCATGCTGTACATTAGATCTCCAGAACTTATTTATCCTGCATAACTGAAACTTTGTACCCTTTGACCAATATCTCTCCATTTTCCTCAACTTCTGGCCTCTGGCAACCACCATTCTACTCTCTGCTTTTATGAGTTTGACTTCTTTAGCTTCCACATATAAGTGAGATCATGTAGTATTGGTCTTTCTGAGCCTGGCTTATTTTACTTAGCATAATGTCCTCCAGGTTCATCTGTGTTGTCATCAATGACAGAATTTCCTTCTTCTTTAAAGCTAAATGATATTCCTTTGCCTGTGACATATATATTTCTTTATCTATTCATCTGTAGGTGGACACTTAGGCTGATTTCATATCTTGCCTATTATTAATAATGCTGCAATGTACATAGAAATGTAGATACCTCTTCACAATACTGATTTCATTTCCTTGGAATATATACCCAGTAGTGGGATTGCTGGGTCATGTGGTAGCTCAATTTATAATATTTTGAAGAACCTCCATACTGTTTTTTCTAATGTTTATACCAATTTGCATTCCCACCAATAGTGCACAAGGGTTACCTTTGCTCCACACCCTCCCCAACACTTGTTTTCTTTTGACTTTTTGATAATAGCCATCCTAACAGGTGTGAGGTGATATATCATTGTGACTTTGATTGGCATTTCCCAGATGATTAGTGAAGTTGAGCACCTTTTCATGTACCTATTGCCCATTCATATGTCTTCTTTTGAGAAATGTCAATGTGTGTTTGCTTGTAAAGAGCTATTCTTATTTTTATACTCTCTTTTATTTTGAAAAGAGAGTTAAAGGTAATCTGTGCTGATGTTGTAGAGACCAAAAACCAAGAGAAATTGATAAAAGAATCCCAGTAATTTTCAGTAAATTCCAGCAGTTTGAAAAAAATACATATACTATTAACGCTTACATGCACATATAATATAGCTACAATTTATAAAGCTCTTAAAATGTTATTTTTCTGGAATAATAGGATAACAGTAATTATAATATCTCTTGAAACTAAGTTGCAACTTTTCATGAGGTTATCCCTTCCTTCCCAATTAAACTGTAAACACATTGAATTACTAGTGTTTAGCTTTTTTGTCTCATGCAATACTTAATATATAAAGTCTTCATTTTTTTTATTTTGTTGAAGCATAGCTTTGACTATGAATGAAGTAATAGGACATCTCAGTGACCAACTGACTTATTTAGTGTTCTAAAAATTCTATTTCCTCTAAAAGGATTTATATTCTCCTGAGTTTTTCTTTAACCCCATAAAAATATCCCAAACTCCATCATAAAGTCTTTGTATTTAATGTGCCTCTGTCAGGAGCTCTCATCCTACCTGTCTCCATCTGCTTAGCTCCCTCACTATTTTTCTTTTTTCTTTTTTTTTGAGACAGAGTCTTGCTTTGTTGTCCAGGCTAGAGTGAGTGCCATGGCGTCAGCCTAGCTCACAGCAACCTCAAACTCCTGGGCCTCCCGAGTAGCTGGGACTACAGGCGTGCACCACCATGCCCGGATAATTTTTTCTATATATATCTTAGTTGGCCAATTAATTTCTTTCTATTTATAGTAGAGACGGGGTCTCGCTCTTGTTCAGGCTGGTTTCGTACTCCTGACCTCGAGCAATCTGCCCGCCTGGGCCTCTCAGAGTGCTAGGATTACAGGTGTGAGCCACCTCGCCCGGCCTCCCTCACAATTTTTCTACCTGATCAGTGTTTCCTCTAAGAAGCCTTCACTGACCATCATATCTAAAATATCACCTATCACATGCTGACTCATGGCTCTGCTTTACTTTTCTTCTTATCAATGACAACTACTTGAGAATATATGTTCATGTGTATGTGAGCATAAGGTATATAGCACATATCTGTGCACCGCACATAACACACACACACACACACACATTTAATCTGTGGTTTATCTCTCCCACTAGAATGTAAGGTCCTTGACAGTAGCAATAGTTTTTGATGACCACTTTATCCCCAGGGTACCAAAGAAAGACACAGAGGAGATACTCACTTACTATTTGTTGAGTGAATGAATAGATGAAATAAGAAGATGATACATTTCATTACCAGAAGCTTCATCATCAAGACTCTCAGTAATATAGGACATATCTGTTTTCCGTGATAAGTCAGGCTAACTCCTTTGAAAAAGCTCCTGTTACAAATTACTGAGATATGCTGGATAAATATGACCAACAGATCTTCAGTTACATAGTTGAGTTCTCAGGAAGCTAAGGAAAATCCCCAGGAGCCATAGAAATATGAAGAGGAAGCTGGAAACCAACTGATAAGATAAAGCTGAAATTATCCCTATTTGAGGCATTCTTTTCCTTAGTATCCAAGAGACTTGCACCTTCACATCTGTCCTCATATAAAGATTCCCTGAACTGAAGCTCAGAATTCAAAATTACACAGCAGCAGAAGAAACAAGGTACTATAAGCAAAAGTTGAGGGGAGGGGAATAAAAGGACAGATTTTTTTTTTTTTTGGCATATTATGGGGGTACAGATTTTAAGGTTTCAATAAATGCCCATTTCCCCCCTCCCCCCAAAAGTCTGAGTCTCCATCATGACCATCCCCCAGATGGTGCACATCTCACTCATTATGTATGTATATACCCACCCCCCTCCCCCCTCCCACCTGCCCAATACCCTATTACTGTAGTACCTATGTGTCCACTTAGGTGCTAGTCAGTTAATACCAGTTTTCTGGAGAATATATCTGGTGCTTGTTTTTCCATTCTTGGGATACTTCACTTAGTAGTATGGGTTCCAGCTCTAACCAGGAAAATATAAGATGTGCTATATCACCATTGTTTCTTAGAGCTGAATAGTACTCCATGGTATACATATACCACATTTTATTAATCCATTCTTGGATTGATGGGCACTTGGGCTGTTTCCACAGCCTTGCAATTATGAATTGTGCTGCTATAAACATTCGAGTGCAGGTGTCTTTTTTGTAGAGTGTCACTGGATCATTTGGGTAGATGCCCAGCAATGGGATTGCTGGATCAAATGGTAGATTCACTTGTATCGCTTTAAGGTATCTCCATATTGCTTTCCACAGAGGTTGAACTAGTTTGCAGTCCCACCAGCAGTGTAGGAGTGTTCCTCTCTCTCCGCAACCACGCCAGCATTTATTGTTTGGAGATTTTTTGATAAAGGCCATTCTCACTGGGGTTAAGTGATATCTCATTGTGGTTTTGATTTGCATTTCCCTGATGATTAGAGATGTTGAGCATTTCTTCATATGTTTGTTGGCCATTCTTCTGTCTTCTTTAGAAAAATTTCTGTTCAAGTCTTTTGCCCACTTTTTAATGGGGTTATTTGATTTTTTCTTCCTAATTTTCGTGAGTTCTAAGTATATTCTAGTTATCAGTCCCTTATCGGATGCATAGGATGCAAAAATTTTCTCCCATTCTGTAGGTTGTCTGTTTACTTTCATGACTATTTCTTTGGCTGTGCAGAAGCTTTGTAGCTTGATCATGTCCCATTTATTTATTTTTGTTGCTGCTGTGATTGCCTTTGGGGACTTCTTCATAAACTCTTTGCCCAGGCCGATGTCTAGGAGAGTGTTTCCAACTTTTTCCTCTAGAGTTCTAATAGTTTCATATCTTAGGTTTAAGTCTGTTATCCAGCGTGAGTTGGTTTTTGTGAGAGGTGAAAGGTGTGGGTCTTGTTTTAGCCTTCTACAGGTGGCTATCCAAAAGGACAGATTTTAATGATCAAGAAATTTAGATATTGAAATTAGCAGGTAAAGATGACAAAGTTAGTATGTATAAAATGTTTAAAGAAGTAAAAAAATGACTGAGAACATTCCAAAGATGATTATCACATATGGGAATTACAACACAAAGATATACAAAATAATATTCTGTATTGTTTAGGGACATGTCAATATGGGAATAAGAAAATGAAAAATATTATTATAAGCACTGAATTCAGAATAATGATACTTCTGTGAAAGAGTGGAGTAGAGAGCAGAGAAAGTAATGTAATCTAAGGTAATATCATGACAGAAGTATGATTCATATTTTAGGAGAACTGATTTCAAAGGCCAATAGTAATATTTCCCAGTTGAGCAAACATATATTTAAAAAAAAATCTGTGGTTTACTTTTTGGAATTGCATACAATTGCTAGGAAATATTTATCATGAACAAAAATATGCAAACATTTCTAAAAGAGGAGTTTAGAATTGTGCAATGAATATAGTTATCTTACAATTTTTACAATCTCTGTCTTTTTCAGTTGATCAGGCACAGTTTCAGGTGTGCAAGGCAGTTACTGTATCCTTTTGCACACCTCCAGTCCTCATACCCACCTTCATTATAGGACCATAGATGCTGTACAGATGGACCAAGGTGGAGAAAGCACAACCGAGGCATAATAATGAACCTAAGTAAGATTTATGTAACATAGAATTGGTCAGAACCTGCAAATCTTTTTTTTTTTTTTTTTTTTTGAGACAGAGTCTCGCTTGTTGCCCAGGCTAGAGTGAGTGCCGTGGCATCAGCCTAGCTCACAGCAACCTCAAACTCCTGGGCTCAAGCAATCCTGCTGCCTCAGCCTCCCGAGTAGCTGGGACTACAGGCATGTGCCACCATGCCCGGCTAATTTTTATATATATGTATTAGTTGGCCAATTAATTTCTTTCTATTTATAGTAGAGACGGGGTCTCGCTCTTGCTCAGGCTGGTTTCGAACTCCTGACCTTGAGCAATCCGCCCGCCTCAGCCTCCCAAAGTGCTAGGATTACAGGCGTGAGCCACCGCGCCCGGCTAGAACCTGCAAATCTTAATGGTTCTATTAGAGCTACTTTAATATTTCATACATTTTTGTTCTAGAAGATAGAATGGAAGTTAAATTCACTAGGTGGCAGGTGGGTTAGTACTGTATTTTGGCTCATATTGGAACCAAATTTCTCAAACCCAGCTGCACATTAACATCACCTGGGAAAGTTTAAAGCAAAGTGCCTGTGCCCCAGCTCCGGGGACCCTGGCTGGATTAGTTTAGGGTAGAGCCTGGGCAATGATATTAGTTAAAAGTGTCCCATATGATTCTAATTTGTTGAGCCAGTTGAGAACCACTTTCCTTGAGCAAAATGGCACAGAGAGGAGAGGGCACATGTTTCATCATGAAAATTTGAGGATAAAGTGGTAGTCTTCCATCAGTATAGTACCCTGAGCAGTCATTGTCAATTCTTACTAACCTGGAAATAGTTTGAAACCTAATTTTTTTTACCCCTGATCAAAAACTGTAGGGATTCTTTCAAGTTCAGGTAAGAGAATTAGGAATATTAGAGGATTCTTACTCCTTTTTCAGGACTCATGCTTTCAGATATGAGATTTAAGTAATCTCATTTCAGATCTCTGGACATTCTGGGACTCAATATTGTTTTTTAAAATACTCTCTTAAAAATGTTTTCTGTTATGGAAGATAAAATCATAGATTAAAAATAAGAATAGGGGATTATGATGAAAAAGAGAGTATATAAAAACCATGATATTGTGCTCTGTTTGAATGTGTGTGTGTGTTTTCTTTTCCTAAATGAAATAAGAAGACAACACAGTAATAAATTAAATCTCAGTGACATTTGCCCCAAATAAATGAATAATTATTTACACTGTAAATTTAGTTTGCTATTCTGTACCATAAAAAATGATTTATTTTCTCAGAGTGAGTGGAAGATTGGAAGTGAAGAAAGATATTGGTGGGATAATTAAGGAAGAGGTATTTCCCCTTTGAAAAAAAATTCCCAGTTTTGAGTAAAACTTTTCTCATAATTTTTTCCCTTACAGAAATTGAAATGAAATACCAAATTCTATACAATTCACCCAGCCATACTAATTTACTCAATTAACAGCCTTTACTTAAAAGAAACAAAAGAGCCTAATAAATACAATAATATTGGAATAATCACAGAATTTATAGTAAAAATATGCATAATTTATTTTAAGTTTACTCAAAATGTACAAACTCTGTAATTGACAAAACTTCATCCTATGTTTATGGTTTTGGCAAAAAAGAGAAGTGAACATCACAGTATATATCTAGATATGTGTTCCCCAATATGATATCCATCTTCCACATGTAGATATTTACATTTAGCTTAATTAAAATTAAGGAAATTTTAAGTATAAGCTTATCATGAGCACTAGGCATATCTTCCTGTGCTTAATAGTTACATGTCGCTCATGGCCTCTGTATTGGGTAGCTCAAATATACAACATTTCCACAATCACGGAGTTATATTAGACCACACTGAATAATTCAAACTCCTCAGATGTTAGCATTTAACACAATTTGTTGTGTTATTTTAAGGCAAAATTTATCATTTTGTTTTTGATATTTGCCTAAATCATCTTCTTCATTGGTATGTGTAGAATAGCCATTAATATTTTAATATGGATATTAGGATTAAAAGTAGACATTCTAATGCCAGATGATTATTTCATTTCAGAAATCCTAAAAGTATACTGTGCCAAGAACCTAAGTTTGACATAGTGATGTTGGATATTTTTTAAAAATTGAAAATGGTGGCTAGCTTCTATTCATTCTTTTCTCCCATTTCCATGCTTTTCATAGTCTTTACTAAATGCCTTGTACTTTAATTTCTAATATTTTTTAACAGATGAAGTTTATATAAAATGCCCTATACTAATGTTAGCTTCTGAGAGTGAGTTAAGTTTCTGTCTATAATAAAAATAATAGCTACCATGTATTGATTAATTACTATGTGACAGACATAATCATTTAATATCTCATTTAATCTTCATAACACAATTATTATTTTCCTTTAAAAATGAGAAAAATTAGACTCAGGCTAAATAACTTATATGGGATCACATACCCTGCTCTTTCTAACTCCAAAGGCTTGGAGTCTAACCATTATGACATAAACACTTTAAAGATGGTTTTGAAATCTGGCTACAAAATGTAAGCATCAATTCCTTAATTCACTAATTGAAGTAACTAATTAATACAATTCTTTCATTCATTTCTTTGATAGTATTTACTGAGTGCCTACTCTATGTTAGCCAGTGACTGAGTCCTAGGTATATAGTTGTGAACAAAACAGATGAAGTCCCTGCCCTCATGGACTTTTAGAAACTGGCAAAGGAACTTGATAAGAATCAATGTGAGAAACAGGCATCAGTTTCCAAGATTCACCAATTAGTTGCTAGGTCATTTTGTTAATTCCAACAACAGGAGAGCATTCCATTATTTCACCACTCAGTCATGAATTAGCAGGGATGAGGCCAGAATATGTATTCTGGGTCCTTACGTAGAATGAAGAGGATCTAGAATACTATTAGTTCATTAAATATGAAATGTCTGATTTCAAATCAAAAGTTTAGTTTTGTTATATCTCAAACAAGAAGCAGTACAATTAGTCAAAGTATGCACCTAAATTATCAACACAGTTTGCCATCTTAATGGTAGGTGGTTTATGCCAGCAGCAAAGAAGCCTAGAGAATGAGTAGTGATGAAATTGCAAAAGATGTTTTCCATAGCTTGTTGAGAATGAAATATTTTTCCTTGCGAGAAGTGGTCCAAAGCCTGGAAGAAGTGGTAGTCAGTTGGTGCAAGGTCTGGTGAACATGGTGGATGACAGAGAGTTTTGAAGTCCAGCTTCTATAGTGTGAACAGCATTGTTTTCTGAAACATGTGGTCTTGCAAGAGGATTGAACTGTCTCTATTGACCAATCTTGGCTACTTAATTGGAAGCATCCTCATCATTTCATCCAACTGGTTGCAGTGAACATCCGCTGTAATTGATTGACCAGGTTTCATGAAGCTGCAGTGGATGATACTAGCGCTGGACTACCAAACACACCATTAGTTTTTTTGATGAGCATTTGATTTTTAACTGTGTTTCAGCACTTCATCATTATCCAACCATTGTGCCGAATGCTTGTGACTGCCAAAAATAATCCATTTTTTCATCACATGTAACAACACAGTATAGAAATGGTTTGACTCTATGTTGTGACAGCAAAGAAAGGCAAGCTTCTAGATGATTTCTCTTTTGATGCTCGTTTAATTCATGTGCAATTCATCTATCCAGCTTCTTTACGTTGCCCATTTGTTTCAAATGGTCCAATATTGTTGGAATGGTAACGTCAAACCTTGCTGCTAATTCACCCATAGGTTGAGATGGATTCGCTTCTACTACAGCTTTTAGCACATTATTATCCATGTTGGGCTCAGATCACCCACGTGGCTCATTTTCAATATTAAAATCACCAGAAAGGAACTCCCCAATCCATTGATGTACCGTGCGTTCATTAGCCACATCCTTCCCAAACACTTCATTGATATTTCTAGCTGTCTGCACTGCATTGGTTCCATGATGGAACTCAAATTTAAAAATAACACGAATTTTTTACTTATCCATTGCTCTAAAAAAAATTTGAAAGATATCACAAGCCAAACCATGCAGAGATATCAACTGTCAAACTTAGTACTTAAGGGAATGGGACATTTTACATTTAATGACCTATATTATTATTTCAGAACAAAGTAATTCAAAAAATAGAACCATTGAAACCTTGGGTAAAAGAAGCAAAATCAAGGGCAAAACTCTCATCCAGTTTAAAGTTTAAAAGAAAACACATGGATCAAAGATTATCAAATTGCTTAAAACTTTTTTAGAACTTCAGATTGTTTTATTCATCTAAATTGATCAAAATTATTCTGAATTGACAATGATAAAGAGATTTTTTTATAAATATTTAAGAATGTTTATTAAAATATTTAAATTGTGTATATTATATATAATATAGGTATATATTATATAAATATATATTTATTATATATTTAACTATATAATAATTAATAATTTATTATATATTATATAATTTATAATATAATTATAATTATATAAAATATAATTATTATATATAATTTATTATATATTATATAATAATTTATTATATATTATATATTATATATTATATATTATATAATATAACTATATTATATAAATATATATAATTACATAAATTATATATATTTAAATTTTATAAATATTCCTAATGTCAGAAAAACAGGTACACAATTAAGCTGACATCACCAACTATATGTTTACATTTGGATGAAAATTTTTTTCAGATGACCATAATCTGAAGAATTCTGAACAGATAAACTTTAATTTTAGATTATTTGGGAGAGTCTAATCATTTAGAATATTAATTTTGTTGTAGCATGTGTTTTTACTCTGGTTTTAAGAACAACAACAACAAAAAAAAACCCACATTCATATAATAGTTGCCAAAATAATTGAATTCTTTTTCTACTTCAATATAGCAATTCCTTTTGGCTCATTTTATTGTAAAATGTTTTGGAAGTCATGAAAACAGATCCAGGAAGAAGGCAAGAAAATGATACCAGTGAAATGTATCACCTTGATTCATATATTCATAAACACTCATACTTGGGGAAATGCATTGCTGTAATAAAATACTTTTAAAGACATTACATCTGTCCTAGTGACAATTTAAGAATACAATTATACACTTATGTGGAAAGACTGTGACATATACTGTATGTAATCTTATACTTTTCTCGTCAAATCAAGATCTAAATATTTATGAATAAGGATTTATGTAGCATCTGCTAGTAAATGTGCACTGTAATATATTTTTATTCTTCAAAATTTGAAGAAAATATTAAAAAATCTTAGGTAACATTTCTACAGAGTGAGATCAATTCATGACACATTAGTCTATGATGCAAAATGTTTTTTGTTTGTTCTTTTTTTTTTTTTGAGACAGAATCTCACTCTGTTGCCCGGGCTAGAGTGCAGTGGCATTAGCCTAGCTCACAGCAACCTTGAACTCCTGGGCTCAAGGGATCCTCCTGCCTCAGCCTCCCAGGTAGCTGGGACTACAGGCACGCACCACCGCACCACCGTGCCTAGCTAATTTTTTCTATTTTTAGTTGTTTGACTAATTTCTTACTATTTATAGTAGACACAGGGTCTCACTCTTGCTCAGGCTGGTCTCAAACTCCTGAGCTCAAGTGATCCTCCCGCCTCGGCTTCTCAGAGTGCTAGGATTACAGGCGTGAGCCACCGCACCCAGCCCAATTCAAATAATTTAGCCACTTCTACAAGACTTATGTCTCTTCTAATTTCAGATATACATAGCATGATTTATTTTTTTGAGTAGTCTGGAAATAAAATTTAAAAGGGCCACTCTTAAGTAGCTGGAAAGCAGTCATTTCTAGATATTCATTTTTCCTAGAAAATATGTATTGATCACATATTTTGAGCCAATCCTAGTGTCACATATGTGGTAAGTACAAAAATGCATTGTATCTATCACCAAAAAATTTAATTTGAATAAAATAGACATAAATAAAACAGAAAGCTGCAAAATACTATAGGAATAAATTATCTAAATTATATTTATTTACAAAAGCACTCTAGAATTAGCATACACAAATAATTCTAGCATCTTATAAAAACAATCCTGATAAAATATTTCTTTTTTTTTCTTTTTTTCTTCTCTTTTTAAAAATTTCAGAATATTGCGGGGGTACAAACATTTTGGTTACATGAGATATTTCTTAGTAAAGAAAGCCATTTTTAAAGCATTTAATTAATATTCTGAATGAGCTAATTGAAAACTTTTTTTGAAGTAAATGCTCATATACAAGCATGTACTGTTTATATATTTGCCAGATTCTTCAAAAAGAATAACAATTTTCTAACGTTCACCCTGAACAAAACTAGCTTTCATACACTCATATCTACCATTGATTTTTTGTTTACACTAGAGACACTCTTTTCTGAAGCAGTTATAAGTGGGTGACCGGTAAGTTAATCAAAAGAGCCTAATACAAAGGAAATAACAACTAAAATTACTATTATAACTTTATATGACGATGTGTTTATACATTTTTGAATGCATATTAAACGTAAATATATATATACATATTTTCATTTATAATTCTTCATTTTAACTTAAAATTAATGTACTTTCATTTATCACTTTTTTGATAAAGTGCCAAAACCGTTTCTTTAAGTTTCATTTTGCCAAATCAAATTCCACAGTCATATACATCATCTATGCATTCCAGTTGTAGGATTTTTTTAAATAAGTGAAAACTCTTAACACACAGAGGAAGCAATTTGTCTAACAATATTTCTAAGATAATGATTTTTCACATTTTTTAAAGTTGAATCTCTTTCACATATTTTAGCAGCTCATGTTTATCAGGTGCTAGCAAAATAATTCAACTTAGTATTTATGGACAAAAATATGTACTAACATTTATTTTGTTTACTTTATTCATATTGAATTAAATTATGCAATTACAATGAGTAAAACTGGCACAACAAATTTGAGGGGGAAAAGCAAAACTGACTGATAATCAAACAGCTCAATTGATGGGGATGGTCCTTTAAGGGTGTAATAGAAGTCTGGTAGCCATGAGCAGAGTTTCAAAAGCATCCCTCAGTAAGTTTTATGAAGGTATTGGGGACAGTGGCTCTACCCAGGTAATTAATAAGTAAAAACTGGTTAAGAGATTGTCATTGTAAAATATACTAGGCACTCAGGCACACATTTTTAACAAAAAACATTAGTGTGTTTAATCCTCACAACAACATGATTACTCTGTGATACAGGCATTATTATCTCATTTTTACAAATGAAGAAACTGAGTCTCAGTGAGGTTAAATGCTGAACCTAAAGCTTTCCAATTAAAAAATTCTAAAACTAAAATTGTAATCTTGTTCTAAATAGTACTATCTGCAATAGAGTTTTGATCATATTGTGTAATAGTTAGAAGTTATTTATTGGTGTTTGGCTAGATTAGGAATTCTTTAAAGGCAGGACCCAATTTTTTTTATCATAGTATCTCCTGTGTGCAACACCATTCCTGGCACACAAGAGATGCATGGGTTCTATGGGAAAATATCAACTTATTCAGACAGTAACTTATTAAGTTGGTCCTTGGTCTAATTGAGGAAGAATTTTGAGCAAAATGATTTCTGTCTCTTGTTTTTTTACATTTATTGCATTGGCGAATATTATTTCGTAATATTTTCTACAACTACCTAAGATTTTGCCATTTTTCGTTATTATGTAAAAGCTTTATTCAGTTTTTATTTGTATATCATTTATTAAAAACCCTAAATCAATGGCTTCTTGCATGCAAAATGATCTTTCGGAAGATAAATTCAGTTTGTATAACAACAAAATGTAGATAATCTCATCATCTAAAATAATATTATTATCTAATATAACTTGGTTTACTTTGATTTGTTTTCATGGAAGTTCAAGTTCTGAGATGAAGATGGTGATTAACAGTTAATGTTATTTAGTCAATGTAAAGTCTACAACAACATATTTTTAAAAGATTGCTCTAGTAAATGAGGTCTACTAATGTAAAGTAGTAAAAGTGGAGATACCATTAATTAATATTGATGTTAATATTACTATTAATTAATATTTAATTATGCTGGAGATGAACCTAAGTAAATTTGAGCATGCATAACTCTTAGGGCTTTTTAATTTATTTACTTTTTAACAAATAACAGCAGCTAACAAAATCTTCTATATGAGTAAGAGTTAGCTACTTCCCTCAACCATTGCAACCAGGTTATTATGAAGTCAAGTCCCAAAACAAGCTCTGTCACAATAGAGAAATTTATTAGCAAAGAAGCAAAAATAGTTTATACAGCCTATTCTGTAAGCTTGATGAAGTTCCAGCTGTCTGTCATTTCAGGAGTTTTGACCCTCCAACTTACAAGAAAGATTAAACACTGAACAACATCCCATAAGTAGGACTCAGTTACTCTTCACAGCCAACATTAGGCAACCAGAATCCTCTAAACCGAAGGCTGGATATAGGATAGTTTAGAGACCAAGTCTTTGGCACAGTCGCTAAGGGTGGAAGCTACAGACCTTACTGGATTTTTATGTGCTGTTTATTTGAGGTTGGGGAGTGTCTTTATGCTATCTTTGCTAATTCATATAAGTTGAAAGCTTTTAATTTCACCAACAACAATTCATTTTTAACATATCATGCTAATTAATAAGGTAACCACTAATTTGATCAACGAAAACCCACTTCTGACATGAAATATGGTGATTAGTAAGACATTTGCATATGATTAAGGACAAAGATAGCTAATGTGTTTGGATTATTGCCTCTGAAGGGAAGGGTGTCCTCAAGGAAAAAGTGATATCTGACTCATGCATGATCTATATTCAATTATTTTTTAAGTAAATTACACTTATCATAAAAACTTTCCACTGTGATCACCAGGTATTCAGTTCCTATGAAATGGAAAATAAGAAGGGATAATGGAGAGAAAGTGAGCTCATTTATATTCACTACTTTTTGCTTTTTATATAGCTATGTTTTCTTATATAGAAAGACCCACTGTATTAATTTACAATGTCATTGACTTAATAATGAAGGTGAGAAGAAGGGCAAATCTGCTTGCCAAAATCTCCAGTTTTAAATTACTATACCCCACTCATCCCTTACAGCAGTTTCTCCCCAAGTGGCTTGCCAAAATAAAATATGCCCTGTAATCATATTCAGTATTCTTCCAAAGAGGGGTTCTGGAAAATATGCTTTCGTTCACTGGCATTTTAGATGCCCTTTGTAATAGATTGTCCTACTGAGCACTTATATGTCTGGCCCCAACTCATTCCAGCTCCAAATACAGAATATACACATTAATATATATTTATATATATATATATATATGAACTTTTAGTCAGTCATAGAGCATGCAGTAATAACATACAGACACATACACACACATGCACGTGTACGCACAATATATTTTTCCAGAAAGGTTTTAATATATCTCAGCTTTTACTAATTAGTGAATATTCCTGAAGGTCTTGTATTTTTTTTTTCCCTTTAATTTGAAGTATGTTGTTGACAAATGACTTGGCCTTTCTATTGTTTATATTGAAAATGCAGGAATGCATTGTCACGGGGCTGAAATTATTAATGTGCATAAATATTCCATTTCCCCTCTCCCTCCAGGCACATGGAAATATTCTATTTCTTTTTTCACCCCTTCATGTTGGGTATGGCCATATGACTATTTCAGTCAATGAATTGTAGGCACAGATTACATGTGTCACTTTAAGGCTTGAGCATTTAATTGCTGGTTCAAGACCCTCCAGAGGGCTGGGCGCGGTGGCTCACGCCTGTAATCCTAGCTAGCACTCTGGGAGGCCGAGGCGGGAGGATCTCACAAGGTCAGGAGTTCGAGACCAGCTTGAGCAAGAGCGAGCCCCCATCTCTACTATAAATAGAAAGAAATTAATTGGCCAACTAAAAATATATAGAAAAAATTAGCCGGGCATGGTACTGCATGCCTGCAGTCCCAGCTACTCGAGAGGCTGAGGCAGGAGGATCGCTTGAGCCCAGGAGTTTGAGGTTGCTGTAAGCTAGGCTGATGCCACAGCACTCTAGCCTGGGCAACAGAGTGAGACTCTGTCTCAAAAAAAAGCCAAAACCCTTCAGAACACTTCCGCTCACATGACAAGTAGGGGAGCATGTGTCAATTTTGAGGCCCTATCAGCCTAGGGGCTTCAATATTTACAGTGAACACAGCATCAACTTGTGGTACATGTGGCGTGTGCAAGAATTACACCTTTATTGCTTCAAACTGAGATTAAAAAAATAAAAACAAAAAATAGCAACAACAAAAACCAGAATATAACCAAGCGTGAACTACCTGGTATGTGCCTTTTAATATAAAACACATAATCAATCATTCTTGTAGGTAGAAAGGAATCACATAACTATACAATCTTATTTTTAAAAGTATTTTCTACAGCTGAAATAATTTCTCAGTTAAACAAAAATGACCACGTGTTAGCAGAATTCTGGTTGTTTCACACAGTCATAAAGCCGTTCTCTATAGACATTCAGCAAGCTGTGACAGCTTGAAGGTTATCTCTTCATAGAAATGAGACAGTGCTAACATTGAAAGAAAATAACCACAAATGTTTTAGTCAGTTGTAGGGCACAATAATAGAAATATTCTATATGGTATTGTGGCTCTTTTCACTGTGTCACACTGAGAACGATTTTGAAATTGTTAAAGTACATTACAAAGAGCCTATCAAGATGTAATACAAATCAGCAAAATTCATATTAAAATTTACCTAGATCATTTACATATACTTTTCATTTTTCTTGATGAAAGTTATTCCTGTTTGTCTAAAATGAATTATACAGAAAAGTTAAGGTTTATTTTTTTCATTAATATATACCATTGAGATAACATAAATGTGATTTTGAAATCAAGCACCTTTTATTGCTGAAGATGAGAAATTAAGCAGGTAAATAAGGTCCAGTCTACACACTATTTTTCTCTCTCCTATAACCTTCCTTCTATCTATTCTATCTTTATACTTCAGAAACTCTAGAATTCATCTACCTAGAACACTCCACCAAATCTTGTATCCCTGATTTTTAAATACTCAGGGAAAATGGATAGGAACCTAGAAAATAAATAAAAAGTAATTGATTAATACAAATCCAACTCTTTGTATACTGCTCACTCCAAAATGCTGTTACCACAATACAGAAAGTTAAAATAATATGACACTTTAACCTCTAAATCAGTCAATTTAAGAGATACTGAGAGTACTGTTTTCAAGAGATTGATTGAAATCAAACCTTTGGGCTGGCATAAGAAGAATTATTGCATGATTTTAACTTCCAGAGCAATAGTCATCTATATGCAAGTTATCAGTAGCTGATTGGCTCCAATTATTTCTTCAAACATCTAAGAAAGACAAACCATAGACATAAAAAGCTCTTGCTCATTTGCATATTCATAATACCTCAGTGAATCACCAGGACTGGCACTGATGCTGCCTGAATATTAATGCAGGGCCAACAGCTGAGCTGAAGGGCAAAGCAATATATAGAAACAAACTGCAATTTCCCTCCAGAATTCACAATTTAACTTAAAGGTAGACAGCTTTTTAAACCATTTATTATTATTATTATTATTTCATCTCTATGACAAGATTGTTCCACATTTCTAAGAGTATCTAGTCATACTGGCACAGGATTACAGAACATCTTCTATTTGTATTTTACGCCACGTTTGATCATGCAGTCTTCTTTTATACCAAAAACTACAAACTACTCCAGCTTACATGCTAAATAGCTATGCAACATGCACCCAAAAAGGAGAAAGACAAGTTGTACACTGCATTCAGCTGAAGGGCATCTATTTTTATATGCTTTTAAAACTTCAAATTTGTGAGCTGTTAAAAGTGCAGATAGTTAAGTACCTCTGCTTTGCTTTTCTTCTCCCTTTGCCCTTTAATTTCTTGTAAAAACCTCTGTCTTGTGCATATGTGTTATACTATGTAATTACAAGGTTAAACATGTTTGTTTTATTCTTTAAAATAAACTTATAGAGACATAAAAAATAAAAGAAAATAAAAACCTCTGTCTCCTGACCCCACCCTTTGTTACAGCTCTAATGTGTATTCCTGCCTTGGCCTCACTGGGGAAAGCCACACTGAGACTTCCAGATGAAATGCTTGCAATTCCTTCTGAGAGATGCAGCAGAATATTTGTGGAAGAATATGTAGGAGGGAGATACGTATTTGAAGTTTGCATGTGTGATGTATTTGTAGCATCGCCATTACATTTATACATCTGTGATCACAAGATTGTTTATTATAGGATTCTATTTTCCTTGGAGAAGTGGCAGATTAGACAAAACTCTCCCAAGCATTTGCATTTCCTTTTCTTGAAGAAGGCGCTGTCTGCCAACAACAGTATCAGAAAACAAACAAGGGTAGATAAAACATTATTTCTTTAAAAACAACCTCAGGTTTAGAAATTAGAGTTCTGTACTTTGCCGATTATCATATTGCTTTTATTTATTTATTTTTATTGGGCCTCTATTTCACATAATGGTGAATAATAACCACAAGAGCTAGTCTTTATTGATCATATGCTGTATCAGTCAATTTTTGCTACATAACAAACTACCTCCAAATTCAGTGGCTTAAAACAATAAGCTATTATTGGTCATGTGTCTGTGGATTGTCTGGGTTTTGGCTAATTTGGGAGTGGGTTCAGTTTATTTCTTTTTCAGGCTGTGGGAGTTAGAGTGGCCCTACTTCTCCCTGCAGATGTATGGGTTGGCTAGAGTGATTCTGTTTCATTAGTGATATTAACAAAGTAATATTCTATTCTTGGGTTTAGCAAAGGCACAGTGTGCAAGTGGAATATATGAGACTTCAAGGCGTAGGCTAAGATCCATAACACTCACTTGCCATTTATACTATCAGTCAAAGTCAAACAGCAGGAAGATATACATTATCTGTTCAGTGAGAGGAACTGAAAGTCACATGGCAAAAGGAGGAGTGAAAAATTGAAACCAACAATGTAATCTACTATCCACACTATGGCCCATGCCCCTTTTTTAGCATGTTACCTATATCATTTCAGTTAATCTTCAGAGCAACCCCATGTATTATTGTCATCATTATTTTACAAACAAAAAACTGAGGCACAGAGAGGTTAAGTAACTTGTCTAGTAACACACAGCCAGCAAGTGGTAAAGCAATGATCAATCCCTAAGCAGATCTTAAAATTGGGCAGATTTTCTCAAATACTCCATCCCACATGATTTCAAAGAATATTTCTATATTTAGTAAAGAGATTATGAAGGTATGGGATTTAACATTCAGCCATCATTATAATGATAAAGTAAGAATAGAGTGTAACAAAAATTCTGCTGAAATAATACTATTCTTTTCTAAGCCATCTTATCCTTAAAATTCATTTATACATGAGACAGAATAAGGATAATATTCTCAGCAGGGAAGAACCACAGACCAATTAATGAATTAAATTTCCATTTATAGTTCTTTTGTGATAAATAATTATTCCTTAGAACAAGAAAGACCCTCTTTGACAACAAACACCTCATATAAAAATTATAACTGATTCTCTTTTATTAAAAATGTATACCATACAAATGTAGTTTTTTAGACTTTAATACCATTATCAAAAACCATAAATGCCTGTAATAATAACAGAGAACTTTAGTGAACAAAGTTCATTGCTTCAGTGGTAGTGGAAATATAACCAGACACCTAACAGACATTTTCTAATTGTCTTGTTGGTAATCGATACCAATGTGGTCTTAAAATATGCATATATTTTTATTGGTTTTATGATTTTTCATATTTTAATTTATTGATTAACAATTGTTTTCAGAAACCTGAAGAGGTTTGGTTGAATCCAAAAAGTAAGTCTGCACCATGGAACTAGTGCTCATTCTAAACTGCTTTCTTATTGTTCTTCATTGTATAAAAGGTGGCTTAGTAAATAGCACAAATGGTTAAAAGAGTGTAATATTCTAGACTAAATATGAAAACAACAGGGAAAAATGATGAACACTGACATCAATTTAACCTCCATGTCACAAGTTTCCTCCCCAGGGTTAAGCCATACACAGAGAACAGACAGATTTTGTTTGAGAGTAAGATCAGTAT
This sequence comes from Microcebus murinus, assembly GCF_040939455.1. Classification (NCBI taxonomy): domain Eukaryota; kingdom Metazoa; phylum Chordata; class Mammalia; order Primates; family Cheirogaleidae; genus Microcebus; species Microcebus murinus. The sequence continues at coordinate 102,248,734 of NC_134136.1, forward strand.
CCATAGAAATGGGAATACTAAAATATTGAAATGAATGTCTATGTGTAGCTTATGTGAAAGAATATATATAAGCCTTGTCTTAGATGGACATTGTTGTGTTTTTTAAGATTAAAAATTGTACTGACTCTCACACTTGGTCCATTTCCCTTACCTCATACCTAAAACATTTCAGAATCTTATTAAATGCAGACTGGAAACTAGGAAGATGAGAGCATGTCTGAGTGTGTTTGTTCTGTTGAGGAAAGAGCATGGTATGTAATAAATATTCAATAAATATTTTTGAGGAATGCAGTATTATGAGCTTTTTACACCACTAGACTCAAACAGAACTGGGTTCTTAATAGTCAAATGACCTTGTTCAAATTATTTTATACTACAAAGGCCAGTTCTGTTTTTTTTTTTAATCTGTAAAAATGGGGATAAAAATCTACCTATATCACAAAATTGTTTAGAGGAAAAAGTGAAAACATTTATTTCTAACCAAGTTTCCCCAAACTTAATTAACTGATGGATTAAAATGGAATCCTATTAATATTATTAACACAGATTTTAATAATTCTGGCTCTCATCTGCTGAGGAAGAACTTCTAAGGCCCTTCTTCCTAGATCTCTCCGAGATATGTTTGGATATCCACAGGGAGGGTCTCAAATGTGCTCATGAGAGGCCCTCTTCCATTTTTCAACCTCAAATCCTTTGCTGATGCTCATGGCCTGCAACAGATCAAGAGAATGGCTTTCACCCCAGCTGGCTACAGTTGCCATTCAGTTACTCAGAAAATGCTCATACTGAACCCTATCTCTTGTTCCTAATGTTGCAGCTTCTCAGAGTATCCAAAGGGCACTGCACTGCTTTAGTTGAAGTCCTCAATGTGATGAAACTCTTGTATTCAAGGTGCAAGTAGAAGGATCATCCTTGTCTTTAACCCTAAAGCCTTCCTCTCTCTCTAAAGCGTAATTACAAATCAACTTGCTGATCATGGGACAGGGGTCACTATCTGACATAGAAACCATGCTTTTACATACATCTCATCAGGAAAATTCACACACACAAATACACATCACTTCCTGTCTCTTTCCTCCTTTAGGATGGACTTTAGCATATATGAGAGAAGAAAATTTGCTTGTATCTTACTGCCAACCATGACCCTTTGAAATGGGTTGTTTGGTGAGATAAGACCATGGATTTACAGAGTATTGAATACCTGGTGCTGTGTGGCTCATTGTTAATATTGACTCTACCATCCTGAATGGCTCTTTTAAGATTTTTTGGGTTTGGGCCCCTTTGGACATCCACAGAGATCACAATTTAATTGATCTGAAATAACTTGCTGGCATAGGTAATTTCTAACAGTTCCCTCATTTCCAATGTGTGGTTCAAAGGGTTAAAAACTACAGCTTCAGACAATCTGATGAAAGCCTATTTTACCAGATAAAATGTGCTTATATTAATAATTTTAGTTAAATGTCAGGTGTCTGTGAATAAACTGAAACTTAGTTTAAGGGTGATTGACCTAGACCAGATGTCCTCAAACTATGGCCTGCGGGCCACATGCAGGTGTTTTTGCCTATTTGTATTTTTTAACTTCAAAATAAGATATGTGCAGTGTGCATAGGAATTTGTTCATAGTTTTTTTTTTTTAACTATAGTCCAGCCCTCCAGCGGTCTGAGGGACAGTGAACTGGTCCCTTATTTAAAAAGTTTGAGGACCCCTGACCTAGACCAATAAGTTTGGCTGATCCTGCGTGTGGGGAAGTAGCTATCAGCATACTAAGATGAATATTAAAGAGGCTATGTCCTAGAATGGTGCAATAATCAATGTTATCTAATCCAGTGTTTTTTTCTTTTTATTTTTAGTAGACACGTAATAATTACACATATTTGTGGGATAAAAAATGTTTCAATACACGTATACAATGTGTAATGATCAAATCATCATAATTAGCATATCCATCACCTCAAATATTTATCATATCTCTGTGTTGGAAATAGTCAAAATCCTCTCTTCTGTTATTGACTATATTCATGCTACAGTGCTTTAGAACACTAGAATTTATTCCTCTGATCTAGCTATAATTTTGTATCTGCTAACCAACTTCTTTCTATTCTCTCATCCCTTTCCCAGGCTCTAATAACAACAATTCTACTCTCTATTTCTGTGAGCTCAACTTCTTTTTAGCTCCCATATATGAGTGAGAATATGCAGTATTTATCTTTATATGCCAGACTTATTTCACTTAAAATAATGTACTCTAGGCTCATCCATGTTGCCATGAATGGCAGGATTTTATTCTTTTTCATGACCATATAGTATTCCATTGTGTATATATGCCACATTTTCTTTATCCATTCAATTGTTGATATTTGTGAACACATCACAATTGTGATATTTGTTTGAGAGTAAGATCAGTATCCATAGAAATGGGAATACTAAAATATTGAAATGAATGTCTATGTGTAGCTGATGTGAAAGAATATATATAAGCCTTGTCTTAGATAAACATTGCTGTGTTTTTTAAGATTAAAAATTGTACTGACTCTCACACTCTCATTTCCCCTACCTCACACCTAAAACATTTCAGAATCTTATCAAATGCAGACTGGAAACTAGGAAGATGAGAGCACACCTGAGTGTGTTTGCTGTTGTGAATAGTGCTGTAATAAACATGGGGGTGCAGATATCTCTTTGGCATACTGATTCCCTTTGCTTTAGATAAATATCCAGTAGTGGGATTGCTGGATCATATGGTAGTTCTATTTTTAATTTTTTGAGAAACCTCCATACTGTTTTCCACAATGGATGTACTAATTTGCAATCCCACCAGTAATGTAAAAGACTTTCATTTTTCTCTGCATCCCCTCCAGCATTTGTTATTAATATTTTTTGCCTTTTTGCTAATAGCCATTCTAACCAGGGTGAAATGATGTCCCATTGTGGTTTTGATTTTCATTTCCTTGATGGCTAATGATGTTGAGCATTTTTTCATGTACTTGTTGGCCATTTATATGTCTTCTTTGGGGAAATGTCTATGCAGATCCTTTGCCCATTCTATAATCACATTATTTGGCTTTGCTGTTGAGTTATTTGAGTGCCTTGTATATTGTGGATATTAGTCCTTTGTCAGATGAATAGTTTGCAACTATTTTCTACCATTTTAGAAATGGTAGGAAATCTCTTCACTCTGTTTATTTTTCCTTTGCTGTACAGAAGCTTTTCAGTTTGATATAGTCCCATTTGTCTATATGTAGATTTTTTGCCCATGGTTTTGAAATCTTACCCATAAAATCTTTGCCTAGACAATGTTCTACAGCATTTCCCTTCAGATTTCTTCTAGTAGTTCAATAGTTTCAAGTCTTACACTTAAGTCTTTAGTCCATTCTGAGTTGATTTTTCTATATGGTAAGAGATGTGGGTCTAGTTTTATTCTTCTGCATATGGATACTCTGTTTTCCCAGTAGCAGTTATTGAAAAGACTGCTCTTTCTCCAGTGTATATTCTTGGCAACTTGGTCAAAAATCAGTTGTCCATAAATAAATGGATTTATATCTGGAGTCTCTATTCTGTTCCACTGGTCTCTATCTGTTTTTATATCAATGTCATGCTGTTTTACCATAGTGTTTTAGTATATTTTGAAGTCAGGTAGTGTGACACCTCCAGCTTTGTTTTTTTGCTCAGTATTGCTTTGGCTATTTGGGGTCATTTGTGGTTCCATATAAATTTTAGGATTGTTTTTCTATCTCTGTGAAGAATATCATTGGTATTTTGATAGTCCTTGTATTGAATTTGTAGATTCCTTTGGGTAGTATGATCATTCTGACAATACTAATTTTTCTGTTCCATTAGCATGGGATTCTTCAAATCTTTCTGTTTTTTATGTACTCTGTTTATTTTTGTCACTGTTTTGTAGTTTTTACTGTAGAGATCTTTCACCTACTTGTTTAAATTTATTCCTAGATATTTTATTTTTTGTAGGTATTATATGTGGAATTTCTTTCTTGATTTATTTTTCTGCTAGTTCATTATTGGTATATAGAAATACTATGGATTTTTGTATGTTGATGTTGTATCTTGCAACTTTACTGAATTCATTTATAAGTTCTATGTTTTTTGGTGGAGCCTTTAGATTTTTCTATTTATAGGATCATGTCATCTGCAAAGAAAGACAGTTTGACTTTCTATTTTCCAATTTGCACGCCCTTTACTTCTTTCTCTTGCTTAATTGCTCTGGCTAGAACTTCCAGTACTATGTCTAATAAGATTGGTGAAAATGAGTATCCTTGTCTTGTTTCAGTTCCTAGAGGAATAGCTTTCAGTTTTTACCCATTCAGTATGTTGTTAGCTGTGGGTTTGTGACATATAGCCTTTATGGTGTTAAGGTATGTTCTTTTTACCTAATTTGTTAAGAGTTTTATCATGAAGGGAGGCTGAATTTTATCAAATTTTTTATGCATCTATTGAAATGATCACATAGTTTTTGTACTATGTTCTGTTGATACAGTGTTATCACATTTATCAATTTGTGTATGCTGAGCCATTCTTGTAAATGTGAAATGAATCCTACTTGATAATCGTGTGCTTTTGGCTTTGGTTTGCTAGTATATTGTTGAAGATTTTCCCATCTATATTCATCAGGGATATTGACCTTTAGTTTCCTTTTTCATTGTGTCCTTGTCCAGTTTTGGTATCAGGGTAATTCTGGCCTCATAAAACAAGTTAGGAAGCATTCTCCCTTCAATTTTTTGAAATAGTTTGAGGAAAATCAATGTTTGTTCTTCTCTGAATGTTTAGTAGAAATCAGCATTAAAGCCATCTGGTCCTGGCTTTTATTTGTTGGGAGGCTTTTTTATTACTGAATCAATCTCATAACTTATTATTGGTGTGTTCAAGTTTTCTCCTTTTTCCTGGTTCAGTCTTGGTAGATTATATGCGTTCAGCAATTTATCCATTTCCTCTAGGTTTCCCAATTTGTTGGTGTACAGTTGTTCATCATTGTCTTTAATGATCCTTTGTATTACTTTGGCATCAGTTGTAATATTTCTTTTTTCATTTCTGATTTTGTTTATTTGAGTCTTATTTCTTTTTGTCTTAGTTTAGCTAATGGTGTATGGATTTTGTTTATCTTTTCTGAAACCTTTGTTTTGGTTCATTGATCTATTGTATTTTTTTCCCTCTATTTCATTTAATTCTTCTTTGATCTTTAATTTTTTCCATCTACTACTTTTACATTTGGTTTGTTTCTGCTTTTCTAGTTTCTTGAGGTATATTATTAGGTTGTTTATTTAAAATCTTTGTAATTTTTGATGCAAGTATTTATTGCTATGAACTTCCTTCTTAGTACTGCTTTTTCTGTATCCCATAGGTTTTGATATTTGTGTTTCAATTTCATTTGTTTCAAGAAATTAATTTTTATTCTTTTCCTTAATTGCTTCCTTGAGCCAGTGGTCATTCAGGACCGTGTTGTTTAATTTCTACGTATTTGTACAGTGTCCCAAGTTCCTCTTGTTGTTGATTTTTAGTTTTATTTCACTAGGGTCTGAGAAAATGCTTGTATGATTTTGCTTTTTAAAATTTGTTGATACTTGTTTTGTGCCCTAACATATAGTTTCTCCTGGAGAATTTTCCATGTGCTGATGGGAGGAATGTGTATTCTTTAGCTATTGTATTACATGTAAATATCTGTAAATGTCACTTAGGTCCATTTGGTCTATACTATAGTTTATATTTAATGTTTCTTTGTTTATTTTCTGTTATGATGATCTGTCCAACGTAAAGTGAGATGTTGAAGTCTTCAACTAATATATTGGAGTCTATATATTTCTTTAGCTCTAATAATATTTGCCTTATATATTTGCTTGCTTTGGTGTAGGTACATATATATTTACAATTGTTATATCATCTTGCTGAATTGATCCCTTTATCATTATACAATGACCCTCTTTGTCTCTTCTTTTTCTGTTTTTTTTTTTTTTTTTTTTTTTTGCTTAAAGACAAGACTATTTTGTCTGATATAAATATAGTTACTCCTACTTGCTTTTGGTTTCCATTTAAGTGGAATATCTTTTTTCCTTCCCTTTACTTTCCTTCCCTTCACTTTCAATCTGTATCTTTATAAGTTAAATGAGTTTCTTGTAGGCATCACTACAGTTGGATCTTGGGTTTGTTTTTTTAAATCAATTCAGCCAGTCTATATCTTTTAATTGGATAATTTAAACCATTTATATCCAATGTTGTTACTGATAGTTGAGAACTTACTCCCGCCATTTTATTAATTGACTTCTCCTGGGCTTTTTTTATATCCTTTGATTCTTTCTCCTCTCTTATTTTTTATGTTTGTGGTTTAGAGGTCTTCTGTGGTGCTAATGTTTGATTTCTTTCTTTTTCTCATTTGTGTTCTGGTCTACTAGTGAGTTTTATACTTTTGTGTTGCTTCTAGGTGTAGGACTTCCTTAAGCATTTCTTGTAGGGCCTTCCTAATGGTGATAAACTCCCAGAACTTCTGCTTGTCTGGAAAAGACTTTGTTTTTTTCTTCATTTCTGAAGGATACCTTTGATTATATTATTCTTGGCTGACAGATTTTTATTTCAGCACTTTGAATATGTCATCCCATTCTCTTCCTGGCCTGTGAAGTTTCTGCTGAGAAATCTGTTATTAGTCAAATGGAGATTTTCTTATATATGACTCAATGCTTTTTTCCTGTAATATTTAGAATTCTCTTTGTCTTTTATTTTTGACAGTTTAACAATAATGTGCCTCAAGGAGGAAGTTTGTGGGTTGAATCTATTTGGGATCTTTGAGATTCCTATATCTGAATGTCCATATCTTTCCCAAGACTTGGGAAGTTTTCATTATTCATTAAACAGGTTTTCTATGTTTATTCATCTCTTCTAATGGAACTCAGAAATTCAAAAATTTGTTCACTTAATATTGTACCATATGACACATGGGCTTTCTTTATTTTTTATAAGTATTTTTTCCTGTCTAATTTTTTGTTTGACTGGGTTATTTAAAAAAACCAATCTTCAAGGTCAGAATTCCTTCTGCTGCTTGATCTAGTCTATTGTTGAAGCTCTCAAGTGTATTTTTTCTTATTTCAATTGTTGAATTCTTCAGTTCCAAAATTTCTGTTTAGTTTTTTTTTTTTTTTTATGGTATCATTCTCTTTGTTGAATTTTCTATTTAGGCAATGAATTGTTTTCCTGATTTTTTTGTATTGTTTATTTGTGTTCTCCTGTGTCTTGCTGAGTTTCCTTAGGAGTATTATTTTGGATTCCTTTTCAAGCATTTCAGAGAATTATAGAAATCCGTGGTAGGAATATGAACTGGTAGGTATCTCCTACTTACCTTTTCTCTGTAATGGAGAGTCTTTATTGGCTCTGAGCTGATCTTGGCTTGCTGTTTTGCTTCCCTCTCTATGCTGCCATCTCAAGTTTTCATGCCTCGGAGGCTGTTTGTCACTTTCTTGATAAATTCCAGGGTTCTCCATTAAATCCTCTATTTGATGTGGCATTTTCTATTTGCAGTTTTGGCCTTTGTGGAAGAGACAAGTGCTGGATACCTCTATTCAGCCATCTTGATGACATCTCAGGGCTCTAATCCAGTGTTGTCTTCTTTTCACATTTATTTGAGTTTTCCCAATGTTCTTTACATTGTGCTATCTTGTAGTAGTGATTAATGAATGCTTGTTAATTTAATGTTATCTAATCCCATAATATTACTGAAATTAAGGAGAAAATTTGGACATAATAAATCAAAGAGAATCATAAAAGAAGATTTATAAGTGCTTAGCTTTTAGGAAAATAGAATGAACAAGTTTCACTGATGAGCTAACTTGACATTGAAAAACATTTTATCTCCTAAATATAGAGAAATAGTAATAATACTTTATCATATAATAGAGGAAAATATCGGTGAGAAGTATTTTACTGATAGTGTGGCAAGAGGGTCACAAAAATACGGTGAAGTTTTTTTTTTTTTTTTTTTTTTTTGAGACAGAGTCTCGCTTTGTTGCCCAGGCTAGAGTGAGTGCCGTGGTGTCAGCCTAGCTCACAGCAACCTCAAACTCCTGGGCTTAAGCAATCCTCCTGCCTCAACCTCCCAAGTAGCTGGGACTACAGGCATATGCCATACCATGCCGGCTAATTTTTTCTATATATATTAGTTGGCCAATTAAGTTCTTTCTATTTATAGTAGAGATGGGGTCTCGTTTTTGCTCTGGCTGGTTTTGAACTCCTGACCTCGAGCAATCCGTCCGCCTCGGCCTCCCAGAGTGCTAGGATTATAGGCGTGAGCCACTGCGCCTGGCCTACTGTGAAGATTTTGAGCTAATAAATTTCCTAAGATGTATGGAAACTTACATGAGACTCAGCTTTTACTACACTGTAATAAAATTTTTAAGGGTCTTTTTCAGCAAAGACAGGTGGGAAAATAAAATGCAATTGAGATGAATTGTAGGAATGTTTTGATTATATTATACATAGAATCAATGAATCTTTTCAAATTTTGACAATTTCAAAATACATTGCATGAAATATTTAGGACGCTTAGGTCTAGATATTATGATACATCCTGGGGATTTTGACTGTTGTCATGGTAGGATGAGGAGAAAGGAACAGAAAGTGAAGAAAGGAAAGCAAGTGAGAGAGAGAAAAGAGAGAGAGAGGAAGACACAGAGAGAAGAAGTGAGAGAAAGAGAGACAGAGAAGAGATTGTGTACAGAGATTTGCCTCTGTAAGGAAGCTGATCTATAAATAATTTTAGAAGTTACCCTATGGATAAATATGAAATAAAATATCCTTGATAAGATATCAAAACATAAAAAATCTATTTATTTTCAGGAATAATATATATAAAATGTGTATATATGTGTGTATATGGATATATGAAATAAAATAGAGATGAATATTACATTTCTTCTCAATATTTCCATCTAGAGATAATTACTCTTAACATTTTGATATATATACTGTTTGACATTTTCTACAATATGCACACACACATGTATATATCTTTTCTTTTAAAAGCGAGTAAATATTGTCTAATTTGTAACTTTTTCATTTACTTATTATTTATACCTTTCAATGTTATTAAATATATTCTGCAGCATCATCTTAAATGTGGCATAGTGTCATATAGCTGTGGCATTTTCTCATTATCATAAGTAGTACTGGAATAAATATTCTTGTACAGATATCTTTTGCACATGTCTAATTATTATCTATGGAAATCCATAGATGTGGAACTACTGTTTAAAAATAAATGATTTAAATATTTAGTTGAAAACACTTGTGATTCTGTGACCAAATATCTTACAAAATGGCTATATAAGTTTAAAATCAATCTGAACCATATAAGGGTATTAAGGGATTATTCCGAACATTGTGTTGCAGAGAATAAAGAAAGAAAAAAATTGATTTGATGCATAGAAGTTCAGTGTTCTTTTCATATTTGCCTATGATGATCCAAGGCTTATAGTATCAAATAATAATTATATTTTTACTTGACCTCCAATTACAGTATGAGTTGTGAGTGAAGACTATATTTTACTTACTGTTGCATTCTCATTATCAAACCTACGTTTGCACATAATAGGCATTCAAATATTTGTTGAAAAGATATTAGCAAATGATACGTGAATATAATCCTGGTCACCTTGAACTTTAGGACATAGAATAAGATAAATTATAGCAGATAGTGGCAATCTCCTAACAGTTCACAATGGTATACCATGGAGTAAAAGGCAAATGCAATTGAAGCAAATATAACAACAACAACAGTAAAAACTCATTAAAAGATTCCCTGTGTGCAGGCATACCTCGTTTTATTGCAATTTGTTTTATTGCACTTTGCAGATACTGAATTTTTTACAAATTGAAGGTTTCTGTCAACCCTGCATTAAGCAAGTCTATTGGTGCCATTTATCCAACAGGATGTACTCACTTCCTGTGTCTGTCTCATTTTGGGTAATTCTCACAATACCTGCTAACATGACATCCGTTCTGCAGCCAATAAATCAAGGAGTAATTTTGATTTTGAAGTCTTATTATTTAAGAAATATATTTCATAAAGCTATAGGTGCCATGAATGGTGATTTTTTTGATGGATCTGGGCAAAATAAGTTGAAATTATTCTGGAAAGGATTCACCACTCTAGATGCTATTAAGAACATTCATGATTCATGGGAAGATTTAAAAATATCAACATTAACAGGAGTTTGGAAGAATGTGATTCCAACCCTCATGAATGACTTTGAGGGGTTCAAGACTTCAGTGGAGGAAGTCACTGCATATGTGGTAGAAATAGCAAGAGAACTAGAATTAGAAGTGGAGCCTGAAGATGTGACTGAATTGTAGCAATCTCATGATAAAAGTTGAATGGATGAAGAATTGCTTCTTATGGATGAACAAAGAAAGTAGTTTCTTGAAATGCAATCTACTCCTGCATGATGATGAAGATGATGTGAACATTGTTGAAATGACAACAAAGGATTTAGAATATTATATAAACTCAGTTGAAAAAGCAGGGGCAGGTTTTGAAAGGATTGACTCCAATTTTGAAAGAAGTTCTACTGTGGGCAAAACACCATCAAATAGCATCTCATGCTACAGAGAAATTATCATGAAATGAAGAGTCAACTGATGGAGCAGACTTTATTGTTGTCTTATTCTAAGAAATTGCCATGGCCATCCCAACCTTCAGCAACCACCATCTTGATGGTTCAGCTGCCATCAACATGACCTTCCACCAGCAAAAAGATTACAACTCATTGAAGGTTTAAAATGATCATCAGTATTTTTAGCAGTCAAGTATTTGTAATTAAGGTATGTGTATTTTTTCTTAGACATAATGCTGCTGCACACTTAATAGACAACAGTGTACTGTAAACATATATTTTATATGCACTGGGAAGCCAAAAAATTCATATGACTCATTTTATTGTGATATTTGCTTTATTGCAGTGATCTGGAATCAAACCCACAGTATCTCCAAGGTATGCCTGTATATGTGCTATTAAGAAATAAAAGCTCATGGATCATGTTTTCCAAATAATGAAATAGTAATAAAAATTAGTGTTAGCCTCTTTCATCAATAATTATATTTTATTGTGTTTTGACTTTAAATATTGTCCTTTTAAAAATATGAAAATTATGTATGTTTACAACATTACTTATTAAAATTTGCAGTAAAAATAAGGAAACAATTATTTTTTAAGTTATATGCAACCTCTGTAAAGCCTCTAACATTTTAAACAATAAAACAAATATAGTTTTTATTCAATAAGGAGTATCAGAAAAAATTGGAAGTTTTATTTCCCATCTGTTTCTTCTGGAAAGGCCAGCATTATATTCAAATACATGTGGTTGCTATAAGAGACACTTATTACTTTATAATATAGTATAAGAAATAGATATTTAACTTTACAAGTAAACAGCTACATGATTTTAGGTCATATCTATACAAGTAACAGATACCATATTTTAGCTTGGATGGAAAATATTCTGCAGTGTAAAAGTGTCAAGATAGTCTGAATAATTTAGATCTTTCTAACTCAGACAAACTTGCCTGCAACATGGCATATTTGTTTTTCAGTATTAATTTGTGGAATATGCTATATAAGTGATTGAAAGATAATCATTTTTGAATTCTGATTTTAAAGATAATTTTGTTTTCTATGCTTCCATGATGCAAAGCAAAAATCCTATACAAGGTGGAACAGAATTATTTTCAGCATGTACCATCTTTTCTTTCTATAGTATATTTATGCCTTAAACTAACACCTATTTAAAATAAATACAAGTTTGATGCTATTTCCTTTAGTTATAATATATTACCCACACAAGTGATGAAAGGGGCTCATTGGCTTCAGCAATAAAGACTACAGCTTATCCTCTAGACCAGTGCTCTCAAACTTTGATGTACATATGAATTAACTGGAGACACTTGTTGAGATGAAGATTCTGATTTAGTAAGTCTGGGGAGGGGCCAAAAATTCTGAACTTTGAACCAACTTCCTGATGATACTTTCAAATACTGCTGGATCACAAACCACGTTTGGAATAATGAGCCTCTACAGTTAAAAGGTCCATGATGTATGGGTGGCGAGGGAAAGGAGGGGAGGGGGTTTGTTAAAGGGAAGATACAAGGCAATTGATAAGCAATGTTATAACTTTCACCAGACAGATACAGATATTGACCTAGCGATTTTTGTTCTGTTAGTGATTGTTTGGTTCTTCATTTTGTTTTCAATCATTTGATTATTAGGAATAAGAAGAAAGACATCCTTTCTTGTCTAGAAAGCTACAACTAGGTTAAGTTGTACTTAAAGTTCAGTGAGTGAATATGTAAACAATTTTTTGAATAGCCCCCCCAAATAAATAAATACATACATACATAAACAGAAGCACTAAGCAAAAAGAAAGCAGAAAGTAAGATTTATTATAGGAAAAAATTATGTCAAACAGTGGTTCCAAAGGCCTATTTTATAATATCAAGGATATTCAGGCAGAGAAGGACACTGTACTTGATACCTAATGTGCAATAGTGAGAGAAAAAAGACAAACTAGAAGCCACAAAGTCAAGTTCAGATTGAGCAAATCAAATTCTAGCTGACTCAAATATTTTGCTAATAAATTGTTGCTTGGAGTTATGGTTTTGTTTTTAAAATACTAGATAACAACAGAGATTGAAAAGGAGAACATTTGCTTGTCAAGATACTTAAACAGTAAATCATCTTTGTTCTTCTGCGAGCATTTTATGGTACGAAAGAGAATTCCCAGGAATTCTTTTCTTGAATAATCATTACGATACCTTAATTTATAAAGTTTCACTTCAAATATTACTGCTTGGCTATTTTATATGTAAAAGATAAGACTTCTTATGGCATGAATTAGAACTCAAGTTTATAAACTGAATTGACAGAAACCATAATGTTCTTTCACTAATAAAAAATGCATTTGCAAGGCTTACCATGTTCCTTCTTAAGGTGATGGCTGTGGTTCTGAAGGCTTTCAAGATAAAGATGTAGTTCCAATCAGTAAGGTTCCTCCCCGAGCAAGGAAAGTCTCCTTTCAAGTAATCAGTCATTGCATTTTTGCGAACATAAAAAGCACAAGCTTACTAGGAATGGGAAAAAATTCTCTAGTAGGGACAAATAGCCTACAAGAAATGAGAAAAAATAATAAAATAAGACTTAATATTGCATATATCCTGCCAGCTAACATATTTGTCAGCATATAGGACACATCCTGTACTGAGTTTGATTTTCCAAAAGCAGGCTCTTGGATGAGGATTTGTGTGAAAGTGGTTTACTAGAAGTCAAATAAGCAAACAAACAAGAAAAACAAATAACAACAACAATGAAATACCTCTTGTTTAAAAATAATAATAATCATGTTGCCTCATTCCATCACAAAAAGTGGATATTGTCAAACAATAAGGGGAAAATGATCACATGCTTGCCAAATTAATAGGAAACATTTATAGTTACTACTTAATATTATGGAGATTTCTGTTGTAAAGGATCCCTGGTCTTGGCCCTTTCATCCCCAAAGCTATCAGTGCCTGTGTTAAACTCTTTCAAAGATAACCTTCATTCACAGAACTCTATTGTTTATTTTTTCTTAGAGAATTATTATTTGATTACTCCGGGTTGCTTAGACCAAATCACCTACCCAATACTTCTAAACAGAGACCAAGGAACATGTTTCTCTAGTCTCAGTTGCATAACTCTTCCATCTTTGTTTCATACTGTTTTTTTTTTTTTATTTGTGACTACCACATTTCCTGAGTTTTGTTTTATTTTATTTTTGTTTGTTTGTCTGTCTGTTTAGTGCTTCTAAAAATCTTCCCTGATGTTTTTTATTTTATTTTATTTTTTTTGTTTGTTTTTTTTTTTTTTGTTTTTGTTTTTTTTGAGACAGAGTCTCGCTTTGTTGCCCAGGCTAGAGTGAGTGCTGTGGCGTCAGCCTAGCTCACAGCAACCTCAAACTCCTGGGCTCGAGCGATCCTTCTGCCTCAGCCTCCCAAGTAGCTGGGACTACAGGCATGCGCCACCATGCCCGGCTAATTTTATATATATATATCAGTTGGCCAATTAATTTCTTTGTATTTATAGTAGAGACGGGGTCTCGCTCTTGCTCAGGCTGGTTTTGAACTCCTGACCTTGAGCAATCCGCCCGCCTCAGCCTCCCAAGAGCTAGGATTACAGGCGTGAGCCACCGCGCCCGGCTTCCCCTGATGTTTTTGACAGTTTGCAATTGATTGGTTCAGTCAGGACTCTGATTTCACATAACAAACACAAACTGAAACTCAATTATGCTAAAGTGATTTACTGGCTGGACTATGGGGAGGGTAGAGTTGGAGCTGGCCTGAGAGAACACTAGAATTAGTAAGTGAAATGCCATTGGACTTTCCCCTCCACCTCTCATCTCTACTTTTCTCCAGGTGCTAAATTATGCTTTTAAAACAATATCTTCCCATGCAGTGGGTTGTTGCTATAGGTTCTTTTGCGCTTACATTCTGTTAGTGTTGTGACTGGTGCTGATAAGGTTGGTTTATCTTTCATGGCACCAGTTAAAAAATATCAGGCAAGTGATCTCCATGGCCCAGCTTGGGTCCTCTGTCCATCCTTTAGATCAAACACACTGGGCAGGGGGTGGTATGAGGTTCTGAGATTGCCAAATGTGGATCATATTCTTAGTCCCAATTCCAGAAAATTCTGCTGTATTACCAAAATCACAGACATAGCCATTTGGCAAACTATAATCCAGCTGATTGTACTAATTTTTGTCTACCACAATAATAAGGTAAACTGTACTAGTAGTTGGTTACTTCTAAGTACCTCACTATAATCTTGTAACTGTTAAAAAATTAAAATAAATCTTCTAGTTTTCCTGATTACTTTTATTTTTTCACCCAAGTTATCCTCATTCTTCCTCAAATACTTCTATGTGTTTCTCATTTAGTGTACTAAATCCTTAACCACTTCGGTATGGCGCTCACCAGCCTCGAAACCTTGCCCACAGCCGGCACTCATAGTCCGCACGACAGTTTGTGCTGTGCATTGACGACGAATCTGTTTTGCTCTTGTGTGATGAGGAAAGCTTGAAAGCACTGAAGGCTTGTTTTACTTTACAGGCAGCTTTACTTGTAATGTAAATCAGAATAGGTAGCATATACGTATATGTTTTCATTACGTTATTTTTAAATGTTCACAATTTTATTTTGATAAATGAAAAATTAGAAAAGTCATATCACGGCTGTTGGCTAAAGTCACAGTGCGCGTTCATCTGTGGCTGTCGGCTATAGTTGATGCTGGTACTGAAGTGGTTAAGTAACATTAAGTAATAGTGCATGTGAAATTAGTAAGAATGGTCTATGAGCAATTTCTAGTGTGCTTCAAACTTTAGGCCTCTCTTCTCTTCCACATTCCAAATTTGCAACTTTAATGGGGAAGCACTCATGAATAAACAAAAAAAGAATCCCTTTAAAACATTATAGTGAACATTTTTATCTGTCCAATATGTATTTTACCTTCTTTTGATAATAGTTTTCCACCTTCAGTCAGGTGAGAACCTACTCTCAATGATGTCAACCCAGAGGAAGAAGAACCAGGAAATCCAAGGCCCAGAGATATTCCTGAGCTCTTAAAAAGACATACCCAGTCTTTGTAGTTTCTTTAGACTGTGCACTTGTATTTGCTAAGGTTAATTTTGTCTGTATTTTCTGTCGCTTTCAACTAAAATAATTCTAACTGAAATACACAATTAATAGTATTAATATATTTAGGGAGCATAATTTTCAAAATAAGTCATGTATTGTTTTCACTGAAACTTCAAAGCCTGTCAAATTTTAGAACAATGAACCCAGGATGAAGCATTGAAATTTACATGCTATACTAAAAGAAGTTTTAATTAAGCTCATAAACAGTCTATCTTAATATAGGATGGAAATCTTCAAAATGAAAATAACTTCCTAAGAGAAAACAAAATTATGTATGCAATGTTAGAAACTGACATAATCTAGAGAGAAGCATGTAGAAATATATCAAAGTAATTTCCACATGTATAAAGATTCCATATCAAATAGAGTGTTTGCTCTGGGTTGCATTGCCATAAAATAAGCTATTAATATTATTAGGGTGGAAATGTTCTTTGAGAGTTCCATTTTGTACAGATCAGCTTTCCAAAAGTAGTCATAGGCTGAGGTAATGCAAACACAGGGACTGGGCTATTTGGGTAATCACTTTTGAACATTGCTTTGGCTATCCTAATTAATTATTCAGTGACATTCACGTCATAGTCCCTGGCTTGCAATCAGTTAAAATACAACATGTGCCAGGCAGACCACTCAAGAAGATGAAGAACACTACATTTTCTTACACACTCCCAACATAATGTTGGAACAATTTCATTAGGTCTTACACTTTCATTTTAAGAAATTCCAACTGCAAGTTTTCACAGCCACTGACTCTGTAGCTTCACAGAGAGAGGAGAGTATTGCAATGCATTACAATAGGGAAGCCTAAGAAGGATAAATGGATTGAGTACTACTGCCAGTTAATCACTTTGAGAAAATGGCCTTCACCTATAGCAGAAATAAACGAGGTTGGCAAAAAGTTATTTCTGACTAATGCAGTCTGGAGACTTCAGGCCAAGACAACTATAGGGCAAAACCTTTATATTTGATAAATAAAATCCCTCAATTTCAGATAAAGTGTTTTTTTATGGTTATTTCCTCAAAATCTTTCACGTTGCCTTTTCACGTGTCAAATTTGAATTTCCAGTTGGAGTGATAAGAAAAAAATAGTCTGCATATTATTTGAATTAGTTACAAAGCTAGCAACTGTTTCGATACTATTTTAGATTGAAGAGAGATGAAATTTCTCCTCAGGACATCTTGACTTAAATGTACAATTGAGGCCTATCAGAGGTCCCACAAGCCCCTAAGAAGTTTTGGATAACTTTATCACCCCTACCTCCTCCACAAACACACATACTCTGACACGCTCACACTCATACACACACATTCACATACACACATCACTGCTAAAGCAAGGCAGCTAAGAAGCATTATTGTATATATGTTTTATTTACATGACTATATTTTCTTGAAACTTCTAAGGAATCCAAAGATAAACCTGAGCTTTAGGTAAGACTTGGGGTTAGGAGTAATATTAATAATGATAATAGTAATTTCTACCTTTTACTAAGTCCTTTCTATGTGACAAACACTTTTGAGGCCTTTCTCCCTCTCTCTCCCCCTCCCATATATATCATATTTATGTGCCAAGCACTTTTCTAAATATTTACATGTATTAACTCACCTAATTTTCATAAAACCCTTCAAGAGATATGATACTATGTGTGTAATCCTGTTTTATAGATAAGGTTGCTAAGGCACAATGTTTAAATATCTTGCCCAATATTGCACAGCTAAAAGGTAGAATATTTGAAATGACAGATCAGACAACCTCCACCTGGAACCTTTAATAATTCATCTTAACTCTCAGATTTCCAGACTTCTCCAAATATGGGTGATTCTTAAAATCAAACTAGTAATAGTTTAGTGAATTAGGATAGCATAGTCATTAAAGGCATGAACTTTTATGTCAGACATATTTTACTACTTACTGTGTTGAGTGACATTTGGCAAGTTAACTTCTTTGTGCCTCAGTTTAACAATTTATTTTTCTGAAAAATTGAAATACATATATATCATGATGTAAGAGTTTAATTAAAGAATATGTGTGTAACTTATCTTATTTCTAAGCATTTATTATTTTTAATAGATGATATTTATTTTATTTATTATGCCCCCTCTGCCTGCCTATTTCCAGTAAAAATATAACTCACATTGGCCAAAAACAATAATTATTAATTATATGAGCTTTTTCTGCTTAGACAAAATTAGAAATAGCAAAAGACTAGAAAAGTAGGGCCTAAGGTAGGAAATAGAAGCTGGAGGAATAGAATGTATCACTTCTGCCAATGGAAAGATAGAGAGCCTAGCAGTAGTACCTCTGAAAAACCCGTATACACACTGACTTTCTCACGTTCAGGTTCAGAGAGCATGCAGCCATTGTACAATAATGCCAGTCAAGAATGAATTTTCCCATTTCCCTTACTGTTTATCTCTTCCAATGCTTTGAAATTGGTAAGGATTCTGGAATCTGATGGACGAGTGGAACTGTTAGGCAGGGAGAGCGAATGATGCAAACTACAGGTTCCCACCTGCAGCAAGCTCTGGCTGCAGAAAGGTCAAAGAAGATTTATGTTCCAATTGAGATGAAAGGATCAAACAATATTTTGGACTGAATGCTTTCAATTATAAAGTTGAAATTGACTTAAAGTGAATATAAGATTTTATGCTTAAGAGGAGAAATCAAGGACCTGTACTTTTTAACATCTAGAGGAAAGAGAACCACCCTCACTTATAGGTACTGAAGAGGACAAAAATGGAATTGCTTTTTTTAATATTCCATGTGATTTTTTCTTGTTCCAAGTACTATTTTTTTTTATCATTTGAAGTCAAACTCTAAGATTGTGAAATTTAGAAACTTGATCTGAAAAAGAGTAATAGTTTAGTAAATATAATGGTTAGATTTAGAAGACATAGAAGACTTGGAATATCCAAAAATACCGTCCAAAATTCCACTATGTCAGCTATGCATCCATAAGCAGTCTCCCATCTCTTGGCTGAGGAAGATAACATGTCCCATTTTGTCACAATTGTTGCTTGACTGGGAATCAACACCCAAATTCAACACAACCTGGTGGGGAAAGATAGTAAAGTGTAGAGCAAAAATAGTGAAAAGAAATATTCAGGCAAAAGTATTTGAGGGAGTTGGCCAAAAAACGTTGTAAAAAATGTGGCAAATAATCACGGATATAGATGGTGAAAATGCTGGATCAAGGGAGGTGTAATATATTTTTACATCAGACTGATTATTTTACATGTATTAATTTAGTAGAGGTTATGTATCCGATGTGCTAGGTGGGCAGATGGCTGAAACTTTAATAGTTTTCTAGTTGACTAATGCAAACTTGGATGCAATTATGTTAAGCACTTTAAACAATATCGATATATTATGGAAGGCAGTCAAATTCTTCAAGCTGTGTGACTCACATATCCACTTCCAAACCCAAGGAGTCTTACTTCACCAATGCCTTGAGGAAGACATAAATATCTAAAGAGTGCTTTATTGTCTTTAGGCTAAAAATGCTGGTAGGATGAAATGCAATTCAATTGTCTTCCTGATCTCCATGGGATCGTAAGGTTGCAGAATGCAGTTAACCACCAAAAACAAAGTGGACATAGTTACCACAACAGGCAGCAGAGAAAGCATGGTAATCAGCTGTCAAAGGATGCCATGACTTGCAAAGATTTCTGGCTATGCTTAATTAATCATAAATCTGATTTAATTTGCATAATTATAGTAATCTCTAATGATCCTTTGGATTTCTGCAATATCAGTTGTAATGTTTTCTTTTTCATTTCTGATTTTATTTATTTGGGCCTTCTCTCTTCTTTTCTTAGTTAGACTGGCTAAAGGTGTGTCAATTTTGCTTATCTTTTCAAGAAACCAACTTTTCATTTCATTGACCTTTTGTACTTTTTTTGTTTCACTTTCATTTATTTCTGCTCTGATCTTTATAATTTCTTTACTTCTACTAATTTTGGGTTTGGTTTGCTCTCGTTTTTCTAGTTCTTTGAAATGCATCATTAGGTTGTTTATTTGAAGCTTTTATACCTTTTTGATGTAGACACTTATTGCTGTAGACCTTGCTTTTATTACTACATTTGCTGTATCCCATAGGTTTTGCTATATTGTGTTTTTATTTCATTTGTTATGAGAAATTTTTAAATTTTTTTCTTAATCTCTTTGTTGACTCACTGCTCATTCAGGAGCATTTTATTTAAGTCCCATGTATTTTTATACTTTCCAGTGTTCTACTTGCTATTGATTTCTAGCTTTATTCCATTGTGGTCAGAAAAAATACTTGGTAAGATTTAAATTTTTTTGAATTTTTTCTTCTTTCTTATTTTTTTTTAATTTCAGCATATTACGGGGGTACAAATGTTTAGGTTACATACATTGCCCTTGCCCCACCCGAGTCAGAGCTTTAAGTGTGTCCATCCCCCAGATGGTGTGCACCACACCCATTAGGAGTGAATATACCCATCCCTCCTCCCCTCCCACCTGCCTGACACCGATGAATGTTATTACTATATGTGAACTTAAGTGTTGCTCAGTTAATAGCAATTTGTTTTTTGAGACTTGTTTTGTGGCCTGACATATGGATTATCTTTGAGAATGATCCATGAGCTGAGGAGAAGAATGTATATTCTACAGCTGTTGGATGAAATGTTTGTAAATATCTAGTAGGTCCATTTGGTCTGTAGTGCAGGTTAAATCCAATGTTTCTTTGTTGATTTTCTGTCTGGATGATATGTCCAGTGCTGAAAGTAGAGTGTTGGTTTCCATCAGTTATTGTGTTGGGGTCTATCTCTCTCTTTAGCTCTGATAATATTTGCTTTATATATCTAGATGCTCCAGTGTTGGGTGCAAATGTATTTAGAATTGTTACATCCTCCTCCTGAATCGACACTTTTATCATTATATAGTGACTTTCTTTGTCTCCTTTTACAGTTTTGGTCTGGAAATCTATTTTATCTGATAGAACTATAGCTACTCCTGCTCTTTTTTGGTTTCCACTTGCATGGAATCTTTTTTCATCCCTTTATTTTCAGTCTATGTGTGTTTATAGATAAAGTGTGTTTCTTGCAGACAACATATGGTTGGCTTTTGTTTTTTTTATACATTCAGCCTGTCCATGTATGTCTCTTGATTGGAGAGTTAGTCCATTTACATTCAATGTTATTTTTGATAGGTAAGGACTTACTATTGCCATGTTATTATTTGATTTCTGGTTGTGTTGTGGTACTCTCTTTCTTACTTATTTCCTGTCTTCCTTTATTAAAAATAATTTTCTCTGGTATTAATTTCTTACTTTTTATTTTTTGTGTATCTGGTATAGGTTTTTTGTGGTTGTTATTGTAAGAGATGGGGTCTTGTTCTTGCTCAGGCTGGTCTCAAACTCCTGAGCTCAAGCAATTCTCCTGCCTCAGCCTCCCAGAGTGCTAGGATTATAGGTGTGAGCCATTGAACCTGGCTTGTCGTAGTTTTTTGATTTGAGGTTACCACAAGCCTTGCCCCAAACATTTTATAGCCAATTATTTTAAATATATGACAACTCTGCTTACAAACAAATGAATAAGCAAAGGGATATCTAACAAATTCTTCTACTCATTGACTCGATTCTCCTCCACTTGTTAACTTTTTATTGATTCCATCCATATCATTTTACACTATCTATCTTTCAAAAAGTTGTAGTTATTTTGATAGCTTTGTCTTTTAGTTTTCCTACTCAAGATATAAGTGGTTTATACACCACAGTTATAGCAATAGAGTATTCTTATTTGTGTACTGTTACCAGTGAGTCATATAACTTCAGATGATTTCTTATTGTTCATTAAGGCCCTTTTCTTTCAGATTGAAGAAAGCTTTTGTTTGTCTGAGAAAGTCTTTATTTCTCCTTCATATTTGAAGGATATTTTGGCAGATATAATATTCTAGGGTCAAGGTATTTTTCCTTTAGCACATTGAATATGCCCTGCCAATCTCTGCTGACTTAAAAGGTTTCCACTCAGAGGTCTGCTGCCAGATGCATTGGAGCTCCTTTATAAGTTATTTTTCTCTTTTTTCTTGCTTCCCTTAGGACCTTTTCTTTATCTGTAACCTTTGGGAATTTGATTATTAATTGCCTTGAGGTCTTTATGTTTGGGTTAAATCTGCTTGATGTTCTGTGACCTCCTTATACCTGAATATTGATATCTTTCTCTAGGTTTGGAAAGCTTTCTGTTATTATTTACTTGAATAAATTTTCTACCCCAATCTCTCTGTGTACCTCCTCTTTAAGGGCAATATTCTTAGATTTTCCCTTTGGAGGCTATTTTCTAGATCTAATAGGTGTGTTTTATTCTTTTTTTTCTTTTCTGACTGTATATTTTCAAATGGACTGTCTTCAGGCTCACTCATTTTTTCTTCTGCTTGGTCAATTCTGCTGTTGAGAGGCTAATGCATTTCTCCATTTGTCAACTGAATTCTTTTTTTTTTTTCATTTTTTTCGTTTTTATTTCGTCATATTATGGGGGTACAGATTTTAAGGTTTCAATAAATGCCCTTTCCCCCTCCCCCCACAAGTCTGATTCTCCAGCATGACCATCCCTCAGATGGTGCACATGTCACTCATTATGTATGTATATACCCGTCCCCTTCTCCCCTCCCCCCTCCTCAATACCCTGTTACTGTAGTACCTATGTGTCCACTTAGGTGCTACTCAGCTAATACCAGTTTGCTGGTGAGTATATGTGGTGCTTGTTTTTCTATTCTTGGGATACTTCACTTAGTAGTATGGGTTCCAGCTCTAACCAGGAAAATATAAGAAGTGCTATATCACCGTTGTTTCTTAGAGCTGAATAGTACTCCATGGTATACATATACAACATTTTATTAATCCATTCTTGGATTGATGGGCACTTGGGCTGTTTCCACAGCCTTGCAATTATGAATTGTGCTGCTATAAACATTCGAGTGCAGGTGTCTTTTTTGTAGAGTGTCATTGGATCTTTTGGGTAGATGCCCAGCAATGGGATTGCTGGATCAAATGGTAGATCTACTTGTATCGCTTTAAGGTATCTCCATATTGCTTTCCACAGAAGTTGGACTAGTTTGCAGTCCCACCAGCAGTGTAGGAGTGTTCCTCTCTATCCACATCGACGCCAGCATTTGTTATTTGGAGACTTTTTGATAAAGGCCATTCTCACTGGAGTTAAGTGATATCTCATTGTAGTTTTGATTTGCATTTCCCTGATGATTAGAGATGATGAGCATTTTTTCATATGTTTGTTGGCCATTCTTCTGTCTTCTTTAGAAAAGTTTCTGTTCAAGTCCTTTGCCCACTTTTTAATAGGGTTATTTGATTTTTTCTTCCTGATTTTCGTGAGTTCTAAGTATATTCTAGTTATCAGCCCTTTATCGGATACGTAGGATGCAAAAATTTTCTCCCATTCTGTAGGTTGTCTGTTTACTTTCATGACTGTTTCTTGGGCTGTGCAGAAGCTTTTTAGTTTCATCATGTCCCATTTATTTATTTTTGTTGCTGCTTTGATTGCCTTTGGGGACTTATCATAAACTCTTTGCCTAAGCCAATGTCTAGGAGAGTGTTTCCAACATTTTCCTCTAGAATTCTAATGGTTTCATACCTTAGGGTTAAGTCTGTTATCCAGCGTGAGTTGATTTTTGTGAGAGGTGAAAGGTGTGGGTCCTGTTTTAGCCTTCTACAAGTGGCTATCCAGTTTTCCCAGCACCATTTATTGAAAAGGGATTCTTTTCCCCAGTGTATGTTTTTGTCTGCTTTGTCAAATATTAGATGGCCATATGAGGATGGTTTTATATCAGGATTCTCACATCTGTTCCACTGGTCAATAATCCTATTTTTTTGCCAATACCAGATTGTTTTAATTACAACAGCTTTGTAGTATAGTTTGATATCTGGCATATTAATACCTCCCATTTTGTTTTTGTTGCCTAGAATTGCTCTTGATATTCGGGGTCATTTTTGGTTCCATACAAAGCGCAAAATTATTTTTTCTGTATCTGTGAAGAATGCTGATGGGATTTTAATAGGTATTGCATTGAATCAGTAGATCAGTTTGGGTAGTATAGACATTTTAATGACGTTGAATCTGCCGATCCACGAGCATGGAATGGATTTCCATCTGTTTACGTCCTCTGCTATTTCCTTCCTCAGTGTTTCATAGTTCTCCCTGTAGAGGTCTTTTACCTCCTTGGTTAAGTATATTCCTAGGTACTTTAATTTCTTTGTTGCTATTGTGAAGGGAATTGAGTCTTTGATTTGATTCTCAATTTGATTGTTGTTGGCATATATGAATGCCTCTGATTTCTGTGTATTGATTTTGTATCCTGAGACTTTACTAAATTCATTGATCAGTTTCAGGAGTTTCTTGGTTGAATCTTTGGGGTTTTCTAGATATAATATCATATCATCAGCAAACAGTGAAAGTTTGATCTCTTCTGCCCCTATTTGGATACCTTTAATTGCATTTTCCTGTCTGATTGCTGTAGCCAAGACATCCAGCACTATGTTGAACAGAAGTGGAGATAGTGGGCAGCCCTGTCTGGTTCCAGTTCTAAGTGGGAATGATTTCAATTTTTCCCCATTCAGTATGATGTTGACTATGGGTCTGTCATATATGGCTTGTATCATTTTTAGGTATGTCCCTTCTATGCCTATTTTCTTAAGTGTTCGTATCATGAAAGGGTGTTGAATTTTGTCAAAAGCTTTTTCTGCATCTATTGAAAGAATCATGTGGTCTTTGTTTTTGCTTCTGTTTATGTGGTGAATTGTATTTATAGATTTATGTATGTTGAACCATCCCTGCATCCCTGGGATGAAGCCCACTTGGTCGTGATGGATTATTTTTTTGATAAGCGTCTGGATTCGGTTAGTTAAGATTTTGTTGAAAATTTTTGCATCTATATTCATTAGGGATATTGGTCTGTAGTTTTCTTTTTTTGTTGCGTCCTTTCCTGGTTTTAGTATCAGAGTAATATTCACTTCATAAATGGTGTCGGGGAGGTTTCCATTCTTCTCGATGTTGCGGAATAGTTTCTGCAAGATATGTACTAGTTCTTCTTTGTAAGTATGGTAAAATTCGGGTGTGAAGCCATCGGGACCGGGATTTTTCTTTTTAGGGAGATTTTTAATTGCTGTTTCTATTTCAGCTGTTGAGATTGGTCTGTTCAGGGAATCTATTTCTTCCTGATTGAGCCTAGGGAGGCTGTGTGTTTCTAGAAATTTGTCCATTTCCTCCACATTTTCCAGTTTGTGTGAATAAAGATTTTTGTAGTACTCATAAATTATATCTTGTATCTCTTTGGGATCAGTTGTGATATCTCCTTTTTTGTTCCTGATGGAGCTTATTAGAGATTTCTCTTTTCTGCTTTTCGTTAGCTTAGCCAGTGGCATGTCAATTTTGTTTATTTTTTCAAAGAACCAACTTTTTGTTTTGTTAATCTCCTGAATAGCTTCCCTGTTTTCAATTTCATTTAGTTATGATTTCATCTTATTGATTTCACTCCTTCTGCTGGGTTTGGGGCTGATCTGTTCTTCTTTTTTCAGCTCTTTGAGTCGTTTCATTAGATTGTCTATTTGTGATCTTTTTGACTTTTGGTTATAGGCATTTATGGAGATAAACTTTCCTCTCAGAACTGCTTTAGCTGTGTCCCAGAGGAGTTGATAACTTGTCTCTCCATTGTCATTTTCTTCATAGAATTTTTTTATTTTTGTCTTTATTTCTTCATTTATGAAGTAATCATTTAGCAGGAGGTTGTTTAATTTCCATGTTTTGTGTAGAAATGTGAGTTTCTGTTAGGGTTAATTTCTACTTTTATTCCACTGTGATCTGAGAAGATACATGGTATGATTTCTATTTTCTTAAATTTCTTGAGGTTTACTTTGTGTCCTAGGATATGGTCAATCTCAGAGAATGTCCCGTGAGCTGAGGAGAAGAACGTATATTCAGTGGATTTGGGGTAGAATGTCCTGTAAATGTCAGTCATACCCAATTGTTCTAGAGTTTTGTTTAAGTCCATTATTTCTTTATTGATTTTCTGTTTGGAGGATCTGTCTCGTGCCGTCAGTGGGTGTTGAAATTTCCGGTGATTATGGAGTTGCTATTAATCCATTTGCTTAGATCCAGTAAGGTTTGCTTTATGAAACTGGGTGCACCTAAGTTGGTTGCATATGTATTTAAAATTGTTATCTCTTCTTGTTGGACTGTGCCCTTCACCATTATATAATGACCCTCTTTGTCTTTCACAACTTTTGTTGGTTTAAAAACTAAATCGTCTGAAATTAGAACTGCCATGCCAGCCTTCTTTTGGCTTCCACTTGCCTGGAATACTGATATCCACCCTTTTACTTTTAGTCTATATGCATCCTTGCAGGTTAGATGTGTTTCCTGAAGACAGCATATACTTGGCCTGTATATTTTTTTTTTTTTTTTTTTTTTTTTTTTTTTTTTTTTTGAGACAGAGTCTCGCTTTGTTGCCCAGGCTAGAGTGAGTGCCGTGGCGTCAGCCTAGCTCACAGCAACCTCAAACTCCTGGGCTCGAGTGATCCTTCTGCCTCAGCCTCCCGGGTAGCTGGGACTACAGGCATGCGCCACCATGCCCGGCTAATTTTTTATATATATATCGGTTGGCCAATTAATTTCTTTCTATTTATAGTAGAGACGGGGTCTCGCTCTTGCTCAGGCTGGTTTCGAACTCCTGACCTTGAGCAATCCGCCCGCCTCGGCCTCCCAAGAGCTAGGATTACAGGCGTGAGCCACAGCGCCCGGCCTATTTTTTTATCCATTCAGCCAGCCTATGTCTCTTGAGTGGAGAGTTTAAGCCATTCATGTTTACTGAGAGAACTGATAGGTAAGGTAGATTACTGTTCATTCTGTTGGGTTGGATGTAGTTGCTTTGATTTCTCTCTTGATCCATAGAGATATCTGGCCTTTAATCTTTGGGTGTTGGGTTTTTTTTTTTATATATTCATGAGTTTCTATTATGGTGTTCCATGTGTAACACTGTTTTGAGTACTTCTTGTAGGGCTGGTCTTGTCTTGGTGAATTCTCTGAGGCTTTGCTTGTCTGGGAATGTCTTTATTTCTCCTTCATATATGAAGCTTAGTTTTTCAGGGAATAAGATTCTAGGTTGGGCATTGTTTTGTTTCAGAAGAGTGAGCATCGGGCCCCTGTCTCTCCTTGCTTGTAAAGTCTCATTAGAGAAGTCTGGTGTTATTTGTATTGGCTTTCCCTTGTAGGTTACTTGCTTCTTTCTTCTTACAGCTCTTAGAAGGGCCTCTTTAGTTGATATTTTGGTCAGTCTGATGACTGTATGACGTGACGTCTTCCTGTTTGCATTGAACCTCCCAGGGGACCTCTGGGCTTCTTGAACTTGTATATCAAGATTTTGAGCAAGGCCTGGGAAATTTTCCTCTATTATATCTTCAAAAAGCTTGTCCAGCCCTTGAGTGTTGTCTTCTTCCCCTTCTGCTAACTCTACGACCCTCACGTTAGGTTTTTTCACATAATCCCACAGCTCTTGTAGGCTTTGCTCTTTTCTCTTGTTTCTCTGCTCTATCTCTGTGACTGATTTATTTAATTGGAAGGTGTTATCTTCAATCTCTGAGATTCTTTCTTCTGTTTGATCTACCCTGTTCTTGAGACTTTCCACAGTATTTTGTAATTCCCTGAGTTGATTCTTCATCTCCAGGACTTCGGTTAAAGTTTTCTTCACTGTGTCGATCTCTTTAGTGAACCTTTGTTCCATATCCTGGAGGCTTTTTGTGGTTTCTTTGTGCTGGTTATTGAGTTGTTGTTGCAGGTGGGTGAGTGTTCTTATGATCCACATTCGAAATTCCTCTTCTGTCATTTTAGTTGCCAGGTTTTGGTTGTTGTCTGTTTCTAAGGGGCTGGTGCTCCTCTTTGGGGGTGTGTTTTCCGTTTGTTTCTTCATATTTCCGGAGTTCCTTTGCTGATTTCTTCCCATATTGCTCAGTTGTTGTTTCTTTCCTTTAGGTTTTGGTTTGGGAATTCACACGTCTTGTTTAGTTTCTGAGCCAGTAGGTGGAGTTGCTCTCTGGCGGCAGCCGTCACTGGGGTGGTGTCTGTAGGTCTCTCTACCCACTGGGGAGACAGCAGTCCGAGATGTAGTGGAGGGGAAACAGCCAGTTACCTTACCCTTCCTGCTGGTCTCCGGGCTTCTCCGGCGGCCTCCCGTCTTCTGTCTCCTTAATTGCACAGGTGGAGATAGATGGTAGGAACGGGAGCAGTTCCTATCTCAGCTCCACCCCCAAGGCGGGGCTAGAAACTTTGGAACTGAAGGCACAGCCCCAAGTCACCAGAGTGTGTGGGTCGTAACGTCTCTCTGACTTGTATTCACCACAGGCTGCTTCCTACTAGCCTAGGCCCTGCCCAGGCAAACTCCAGGGTCTGGACACCGAACGCAGAAGACTTGTGCAGATAGAGACTGGCCTGAAGCCAGCAGGCCCGTATTCAATCCCACGGAATCCCGTCTTCTGTCCCTTTAATTGCACAGGTGGGGATAAGTGGTAGGAATGGGAACAGTTCCTATCTCAGCTCTGCCCTCAAGACGGGTAGAGAGACTTTGGAGCCAAAGGCTCAGCCACAAGACACTGGAGCGTGGTGGAGGTAAAGTCTCTCTGCCTTATAGCCACTAAGGTCAGTCTCTCTCCCACGAGGCTCAGCCCTGCCCAGGCGGGTTCCGCACTCTGGACACAGAGCGCAGGAGACCTGTGCAGGGAGAGACTGACCAGAGGCAGGCAGGTAGTCAATGGGACCCACCTATCCCAGCCTTTTGTCTCTTTAATTACCCAGGTGGAGATAAGCGGCAGGAATGAGATCAGTTCCTATCACAGCTCCGCCCCCTAGGCGGGGACAGAGACTTTGGAGCCGAAGGCTCAGCCACAAGACACGGGATGGTGGTAGACGTAAAGTCTCTCTGCCTTATAGCCGCTAAGGGCAGCCTCCTTCGATGGTAGGCCCTGTCCAGGCGGGCTCTGCACTCTGGACACAGAGCGCGGGAGACCTGTGCAGTGAGAGATTGTCCTGAAGCCAGGTCCACCAGGCCCCGTGTTCTGTCTCTTTAATTCCACAGGTGGAGATAAGCGGCAGGAACGGGAGCAGTTTCTATCTCGGTTCCGCCCCCAAGGCGGGGATACAAACTTTGGAGCCAAAGGCCTAGCCCCAAATCCCTGGATGTGGGGGTCGTAAAATATCTCTGCCTTATAATCACTGACGGCTGCCTCCTGCAAGGCCCAGCTCTGCCCAGGGGGGCTCCACACTCTGGGCACAGCACGAGGGAGACCTGTGCAGGGAGAGACTGACCAAAAGCAGGCAGGCAGGCAGTCAATGGGACCCACCTATCCCTGCCTTTTGTCTCTTGAATTACCCAGGTGGAGATAAGCAGCAGGAATGAGAACAGTTTCTATCTCAGCTCCACCCCCAAGGCTGGAACAGAGACTTCAGAGCCCAGGGCGGGGCTCCGGGTCGCAGGAAAGTGTGGAAGGCAATGTTTCTTTGCCTTAAATCCGCCAAAGGCAATCTCCCCTGTAGCACTGCCCCGTCCAGGCAGGTTCCACTCTCTGAGCACAGAGTCAGTGCCCCTTGTGCAGCAAGTGATGGTCCAATATCAAATTGGTGGAGTAGTAGCGCGTACCAGCGCTTTCTCTGCGCCTCCTCTCCAAACCCCAAGCCCAAGTCAGCGCTGGAATGCGGGGGCGGGAGCTGTTGCCGGAGGGGCAGAGGGAGGGGGGTCCTAATGGATCAAGGAGTCTAACTTTGCGCACTCTGACCTCTCAGTGCTATCCCAAACCTCCTCTATATCCAAAGTCAAAGCCTCCTGCTGTGTAAACTCCCCTTAACCTTGACCTGGGAGTGTTCGGCAAGGCTCTGGTTCCTGCTGCACGGAGAGCGGTTGCTGCGCGCGGACCCTCCCCCACCGTAAACCGCGGCCGCTGTGTGCTCTGGCGAACTCAGCGTGTTCCCTGCTCTAGTCTCCTCTCCACACGGCTTAGTCCCGTGCTGCCACTTCTCACCAACTTCAGGCACCTCCCGGCCTACGTGGGAGTGGAGCTTGGTGTGGGAGGGGGTGTTTCTCAGCACCGGGTAAGGCTGGCGCCACTGCCAGCCAGCAGCAGCTTAAATCGCGCCTCGCTCCCTCCCTGTTGTGTGCCTCCGAATCCCCGAGTTTTGCGGAAGAATGATCAGTTCACCTTTGCTTTAGGCTGTAAATGGTCTTATCCCTCCGTTTCCTGGTGGATGTCTGCAGGCTTGCGAAGCTGGTCTCGTGGAAGTGCAGATCGCTCGAGTGTGGCTATCCACTTTCTTCACTTTTCGCTCTGGGAGCAGAGAGCCAGGAGGGCACCCCTACTCCGCCATTTTTTCCTCCTACTGAATTCTTAAGTTCCAGAATTTCTGCTTGTTTTTTATTATTATTTTAACGTCTTTGTTAAATTTATCTGATAGGCTTCTGAGTTCCTTCTCTGTGTTGTCTTGAAGTTCATTGAGCTTCTCAGGACAGCTATTTTGGAATTCTTCATCTGAAAGGTCACATATCTCCATCATTCCAGGATTTGTCACTGATACCTTATTTAGTTTGTTTGGTGAGGTCGTGTTTTCCTGAGTGTTCCCGATGCTTGTGGATATTCACTGATGTCTGGGCACTGAAGAGTTAGGTATTTATTTTAATCTTTACAGTGTGGGCTTGTTTGAACCCATCCTTCTTGAGAAGGCTTTCTAGGTATACAAAGGTAATTCAGTGTTGTGATCTAAGTCTTTAGTCACTGCAGCTGTGTCAGCTCTGGAGGTGCCCCAAGCTTAGTAATGCTGTGACTCTTGCAGACTCTTGGTGGTGCCGCCTTGGTGGACTTGGGTAAGACATGGGAGAATTCCTTGGATTACCAGGCAACGTTTCCCACTCTCTTCCCTCACTCTCTGTGCTCGGCTGCTGGAACTGGGGGAGGAGTGATGTGGGAACTCCCTAGTGGCGATTAGCGCCACATCACACCTGAACCCAGCCCAGTCTCACACAAAGCTTGTGGTGACTTTTGCCTGGCTACCTCTAGTGTTTATTCAAAGTCTATGCACTCTTTTTTTTTTTTTTTTTTTTTTTTTTTGAGACAGAGTCTCTCTTTGTTGCCCAGGCTAGAGTGAGTGCCGTGGCGTCAGCCTAGCTCACAGCAACCTCAAACTCCTGGGCTCAAGTGATCCTTCTGCCTCAGCCTCCCGGGTAGCTGGGACTACAGGCATGCGCCACCATGCCCGGCTAATTTTTTATATATATATCAGTTGGCCAATTAATTTCTTTCTATTTATAGTAGAGACGGGGTCTCGCTCTTGCTCAGGCTGGTTTTGAACTCCTGACCTTGAGCAATCCGCCCGCCTCGGCCTCCCAAGAGCTAGGATTACAGGCGTGAGCCACAGCGCCCGGCCACTATGCACTCTTTAGTTAGCAGGTGGTGAATCCTGCCAGGACTGGGTCCTTCCCTTCAGGGCAGCATGTATACTTGTGGCCCAGAGGGTCCAGAAATGCCTTCCAGGAACTAAGGCCTGGACTCAGGGTCTTCAGGAGTCTCCTTGGTACTTTATTTTACTGTGGCTGAGCTGGTACACAAGCTGCAAAACAAATCCTCTGAAATTATCCCTTTTCTTTCCCCAAGTTGGAAGAAGGTTTTCTGAGCTGCACGGCCTATATTTGGGGTGGGGGTGACACAGACTTTGGCTTGGCCACCAGCACTGGTGTCTCACTGGGTCATGTACACCCCAAGTTTACTGGGTCTGAGCTAGGATAGCAATAGGAATTGCTCAAGGATTGCAGCCTTTGTGGTCTCACTGTCTTATGAATTTAGTCCAGTTCCCAAGTTGCTTTTTGTCAGCCTGTGGTGGGGCTAGCTGAATCTGGGGTTTCATGGTGGAGAATTTCCTTCTGGCTGGACTGGTCAAAATGCTCCCTCTATGGGCACTGGCAGAATTCTGCCCTGTGCTGTGTTCCCCTGTGCCAGGGCAGCTCTGGGTTTCAGTGCATAGTCCCTTAATCACTTCACTCTTTCCTGGGCACACAGACTCTCTCTCCACTTGGGTTGCAGGCATGACACTACCAGGGGATTGGGGAGAGGTGGGGTAGGCAATGCAAGATTGTCTTTCCTGCCATCTTCAATGTCTCTTTCCTTTATATAATGTTAAAACCAGGTAGCAAGATTGCTCACCTAATTTTTTTGCTGCTTCTGAAGGTGCTTGCTTGTGTGGGTAGTTGGGAAATTGGTGTTCATGCAGAAGGACATCGCTGGAGGTTTCTATTCGGCCATCTTCTGATTTCCGTAATTAAATGCTGAACAAAACAAAAGAAATCTTTAGTCTTGCCTCAAGCCAATATGAAAAAGAGTCGCAGTTTATTACCTCATTTCTAATCTTGAGTCAGTTCCCAAGCCCAGAGCAATCAGCCTGCAATTCTACTGAAGTCTCACCACAATTGAGTACTCTGTATTTCTTTGTTAGGCTTCTCAGGTGACTGAGATTCACTAGGTGCTAAAGTAGGGAAATCCAAATATTTCAGGTACAATTGTAAAAGGTCAATTAACACTAATTTTTGAAGACACAGTTGTCGCTATAGTCTAGAATCAAAATATAAAGTGCTGGGATTTCATAGGAAGTTTCAACACGAATGTATATGGTCCTAGATAGAAGTATATGTAAGTATCTGTGTACGCATGTATGAATGCATGCCTATTCATGCTATATTAGGATCTTAACAATGGTCTGTTGTATCTTAGAAAATTTCAAGTAGAAGCCTTTGAACCTCCTCCTTCCTGCCAACATAGTGAGTAAGATGTCCCTGGGAGAAATAGCAGAGATTAGAACCACCATCAGTGAATCAAAATAAGCAGGCATGGTAATTGTCAGCACATCACTATTTGGTTCTTCAGTTTGGTCAGCATAGAATGTTTATGGGACTTGGAGAAGGATAGTAGATTACCATAACCTTAATGAGGCAATGACTCTAACCGTGACTGCTGTTGCAGATGTGTTTTCTTAGCTAGAAAAAAATCATTGTAGCTCTTGGCATTCAGTATTCATCTATTGATTTTGTGAATGCATTTTTCTCCATTTCAACAAACTGAGACACCCAGAAGTAGTTTGCATTTCCCCGAGACAAGTTTGCTTGACTGCCTCTCTTTACCACCTCTCTCCAGACTTTTCTCCACTTGTCTTAATTTCTCTCCTAAACAAAATACTGTCCTCTTACTATAGGAAAAAGAAGAATGAGCCAAGTACTCTACAAAGGAAAGGAGGCATAGTTTTCAGGATTTTTTTTTTTTATGAGAGGGGCAGAAACATAACTATGGACAAGGGTATATGCTCCAGGCTAATTTTAAAGACCCTACTGAACTTGGAATTATGCTGCTCAGTTTAGCAAAAATGAATGATCCCTAAATACACTAGACGTTGGGAATGCCAACATGAATAAATCAATGACTGACCCTTCCTTGAGAAAGGTTCTTGAATTCTGGCGAGGAGCATAGAGACATAAACTGATTCATTCCTTCATCTCATGAATGCTCAATGTCTACTCTGTGCCAGGAACTACATTACAAAGAAGACATGGTTGATGTCCTCCTGAGAACTATTTTTTAATGGGGAAGATAGATTTTAGTCAAAAATCCAAACAAACAAAATGTGGAAATGTCTCTATGATACATTAATAAAAGGAGAAATGTATTAATGATAGCCCAAGAGAGGAGTTTAACCTGATCTTAGACGTGAAGGGTAGCTTCCACGTGGTGATAAGAAATGGGGGATAAGTTGCCAGGTGGTGTGAATATCATTCACCTTGGTCCTGTTCTAGGTAGGAGATAATTAATTAAAAATCTAGGGAAGCTCAGTATGATGGGAGGTCAGAAAATAATGCAGGATTTGCGAGAGATAAAGCTTGGGAAGTGGAGACCAGATCATGCAGTGCCTTGTAAGCCATGTTAAAAATTGCAGTCTTTATTCTAACACTATGAAACTATTGAATATTTTTCAGCAGCTGGGTGACATGATGATATGTGAACTTTCT
The DNA here is from genome assembly GCF_040939455.1 of Microcebus murinus. Taxonomy (NCBI): domain Eukaryota; kingdom Metazoa; phylum Chordata; class Mammalia; order Primates; family Cheirogaleidae; genus Microcebus; species Microcebus murinus. The sequence goes on from NC_134136.1 coordinate 102,282,502, forward strand.
GACAATACCATGGAGCAGTGTTTATAAGGAGGTAAGAATGGACATACACAAACCCATTAAGATGCTGTTAAAATAATCAGATGAATGGCAGTGAGAATTATTTCTAGACAAATGGTGATAGAAATATAAATAAATGTGTTCAAGAAATATTTCAGGATTAAAACTACTTACAAGACAATGATATGAAAAGTGAGAAATAGGGTTATATCAAGGGTGACTTCTTATTTTTTGGCTTGTATATCTGCCTAGTCTACAGTGCCATTCTCCAAGAGAACAGTAATGAAGGACTATGTTTTTGAGGAAAGACAAAACATTTTATTTTATATATCTATGTATCTATGTCACATTGAAGTATAAAGGATGGGCAAATATATCAAAAGTACATGATATAGTAGTTCCTCAAAAAATTAAACAGGATTACCATGTGATCTAGCAATTCCAGTTCTGGGTATGTACCCAAAAGAAATGAAATCAAGGACTTGAACAGATATTTGTACCCAAATGTTTATAGCAGCATCATTCACAATAGGTAAAAGGTGGAAACAAACTAAATGTCTATTGAAAGATGAATAAATAGACAAAATGTGTTACATATATGCAGTGGAATATTATTCAGCCTTAAACAGGAATGAAATTCTGATGCTTGCTACAACATGGAAGAACCTTGAAAATATTATGCTAAGTGAAACAAGCCAGACACAAGAGAACAAATATTGTATGATTCGACCTTATATAAAGAACCCAGAATAGGCAAATTCATACAAACAGAAATTAGGATGGTGGTTGCCAGGGGCAGGAAGGGAATTGTTGTTTAATGGGTATGGAGTTCCAGTTTGGGAAGATGAAAAAATTCTGGAAATGGATGTTGCTCATAGTTGTGTAACAATGTGAATGAACTTAATGATACTGAACTATATACTTCAAAATGATTAAAATGGTAAATTTTACGTTATCTTTATTGTGCCATAATAAAAAAGTATGTGGATCTGGAGCTCAGAGTTCTAGGCTAAAGATGTAAAGGAGCATGTCATCATGGTATTTATGACAAATGAAGCCATGTAAAATTGCCTTTTGAATGTAGGATGGAAGGAAAAGAGAGTCTAGAACTAAACCTGATGAATTCAAATATTAATAACTATGTAGAGGAGGATTTGTCATTGAAAAGGGCAGGGAACAAATGGCTAGAAGTATGAGAGGAAGACAAAAGAAGTATAATGTAAGGGAAGTTAAGGGGAGAAAATATTTCTAAGAGGCAGATATCGGTAGTGTTTCATTGCTACTTGAATCCTTGGTGGAAGGATCCTATTTATCTTAAACATTACCCTTTGGGGCTGTAATGTATAGTAGTTTATTTTTGCTGTAAAGCAAAGCTCTCTGTAATTCTAGCTTGAGCTTTTTTTCCTATTTAATTTGTCATAGGAAGTTCCCCATCAGACCACAGATGTGGTTTGAAGAAGTTAAAGTAATTTGGCAGGAGTAAGGCACTCTGGATGTATGAGTTATCTGTGTATGCAAATTACTTAGGCCGTTAGAACCTGCTTGGTCTCAATGCTATACATATATCTTTTCACTCGATATTTAAGAGCTTCTGAAAATACTAGAATTTATGGTTAGGTGTAACAGATTATATCCAATTCATGATAAACAGCTGAGGTCAGATATCCCCATGGTCCCTTGGGCCAGGAATTCAGCCTTTGTGAGCTGATCTAGAGCTCCTTCTCAAGAAAAAATAAACTTAGTAAAGCAGGTATGACTTTGCTACAAAAGTTTGGGGTCCTCCTCCATGATTCTTCTTTCATGGTTTACAGAACACATCCTTACTTGCTTATAAGGGTCAGTTGACAAAGTCACTTGTCCTGCGCCTTGGACCAACTAGATAGGCTTTTTGTTGCTTTGGGCCCCACTAAAACAAACAAGCTTTTTGATTTATCCAATACATAGATCTAGCTAGAACAATATGATGTAGTATATTTCTAAAATATCTCAAGAGGTCTCCCAAGCATGTTTAGTGGTAAGGAAATCAAGATGTATAAATGTATCTTTTATTTTGTATCAGATCAAAGAGACTCCAGAAAAATTTCCTGGGGTAGTAAAAACTTGTCCTTCTCCATTGCTGCCACTATAGTCAAGCATTTAGGGCGCCATTTACTTTCTTCCTGGATCCTATTGCAGAAAGTCATTACTGTAGAGGTCTATCACAATGACCTACAAGAAGATGAGTTAGTTAGGGTCCCTATAGACTAAACAATGGCAGAAAGCCTAAGAGATGACATACTCCTATGGCAGGATTGTGAAAGTTTACTCCTGTCCTGCAAGTCCTGAGATAATAAAACCATTCTGAAATGTAGTTGAGTTAGGAAAAATAAACTTCATAAAGCATGTCAACCATTGTTGGCAGTCATGCATGATCTTAGTAGCAGTGTTAAAGTAAGCATGGTTATGAACATGTGTGAGAAGAAACAATAAAAACACAGCGTAAATCATGTCTCTCTTTTTGTGCAAAGTTGGAAGTAAACAATAATAATAAAAAAAAACCTCTGAAGTACTGAAAATTATATTCACTGAGGCCTGGCCTTCCCTTTTCAAATTTTTTTCCTATATTCACAGGCTATCTATCCCCTTCTCCATTTTCCTGCCCATCCAATGCCCAGTATCCATTTCCTCTCTGAAACAGGAAAGTGTCAAAACTCAAGCATTTAGAGTAGTTGAACGATGGGCTAATTGACCTCCCTGCATTATCTCAGCCAAGAATTGGGACCTTAATGCTTTCAATTGTTAACTGAAAAGCTGTGTCCCATAATAAAGGAATTTCAGGCATTGCCAAGCAAGTGGAGATACATTTTGAGATAATAATATATTTGAAATATGTGAAAATAAACTTGATTTAGTCAGTTTTGGGTGATTGTATAGCAGGATCCAGAAGGTAAAATATGCATTTTTATTCACCTAGAAACACACCCTGGGGGAGATGAGGTCATGAGGGATGGCTTTTCTGAAGGTTAGACCCAAGATAATGCTAGAGAAAAAGCAAGAGCTTCTCTGACCAAGGATTACTGAATTTAGGGTATTGTCTTTGAAGTAGATATCTATAGGTTGGCTACTGCTCTTACTTTGGGCTAATGGCAGAGCCTTTATATTTAGCAATGAATAAAGGAAGCAATCAAATCTTCTGTGTGGGTAAGTTTGGGAATCTCATAGCAGTTTGTAGCGAAGGCAGAAATTAAATACACACACACACACACACACACACACACACACACATCACTAAGCAGAACCAGTGAGTCAGTATAGACCTGGCAATGAAGGTAAGAGTAGAGTGGTAGAGTCGTGGCAAAAGCAGAAACAGTAAGGAGGAATAGAGACAGGTAATAGTCCTGGCAAAATGCTGTATCCCTAATGTGTAAAACACTAGGTCTCTTCTCTTGAATGGGTGATAAGGTAACCAGATCATTAGGGCTGTACCACCCTGAATGTCATTCATGTTCTTTGGGAAGTTCACTCTAAAACTAAATCCCAATAACTAAAACAAACTAAAGCAACAACAAAAAAATACAGTACACCTATTTCAATCACACCTATTCCAGTCATATCTATCATCTATTATACAACATTTCATTATATAGAAACATATCAGTAGTAATGCATTTTATTACAATATTAAAAATATTTACTTTGCATGACTGGATTAAAATTATATAGTCATAGCTGAAATAATATATCAATTCTATGAGCAATTTGCTATTAAAATATCTTTCAGAAATAGTCCACATTTTAAGCTTTTACTCTCTGAATCATTCTGGACTCCAGATTTCTTAGTATAAGATAAGTGATCTAAACTATATGATTGCTCAGATACTACATATTTTCCAATCTAAAATTCCCAGAGTGTAGACTTATGCTGTAAAAATTAATTTTATTATATAACTAACATATTGTAGAAATTCAGAGAATCATTCCTGGTTATAGAATACCATGATAAAACTGTGCCACCTATTATTTTGTGTTTAATTTTAAAATGAGACTTGCTGGACACTTAAAATTGTTTCTTAAGGTCAAACTGATGGTATATTTAATAGATTAATTCTAAGAATGGTCTCTGAATATATAAATTTATGAAATTAGGGAAAGGAAAGACAAATACTGAAAAAGCTATATGAGAGAGCAAAATGCAATAATTTGTCTTAAAGAGTATACAATAAAGATGGATTGTTGCCTTCTACTTTAGAGTAATTAATTTTATCTGGCTTACATCTTCTTGAAAAAGCTTTTCTGTCTTTATTTAATGAGTAAACACCTCACATTTGTCAATAAAATTAATTTATATAATGAAATTATATTGTTTGTAGTTGTAGATAATAGAGATTAAATTTCCATATGACAAAAGATTATGGGTCATTGTGATTCGGGTCAACACAAGTTCACGATGTTGGCAAAATGAATATTTTTATATGTTGTTGAAGCTGCCAAGAGTCTTCCCAGAGTCTTTTATTTAAAGGAAGAAGATTGTATTTCTCAAGAAAAAAATCTTGTAAAGTTTTATGTGCTTTATATTGACTCTTTGTCTTTCTGACATACTTAATAGTTCCTGTTAAAGCCACAGGATATTGAATGGGAGGTACTAAGTTGGGTCACTGCTTCATTTGAATAATCCTTTAAAACTTTAGTCCTCAGAAACCAGCAGGAGCTGGCAGCTATTACAATGAGACCCAGCTAGACCTCACATGTAACATATAACAGTTTGTCCAAAGGTCATTATAAACACATATGAGAATTCTTTGAAACTAAAGTCTTCAAAAAGGGCTCATTAGTGGGTGAGCATTGAGTCCTTCTATAAAGTTTTATTCCCCTAGTTTTGAGAATTCCTAATCTAAAATTTGATTTCATATTGGCAAACCTTTCTTTTTGTGCCATGACACAAAAGGAAAAATAATTGACTTTATCTGTGCTGATTTGCCAGTGGTCATTGTTAAAAGCTTCAAATGCCTTTCCGACTGTCAGTCCCTGTTCTCCACCATTGTGCTCCAGATTATTCATTCAAGAAGGCAGGAAGAAGGGCATGGTGACCTTGGGATTTGAACCATCATCCAACAAGATATAGGAAGTGAATAGCATTTGCTCACTATCACTTTAGTTTTAGGATCACCTTCCAAATTAAGTTTCTATGCACTTCTTAAAGTTGTAGTTATTGGTTTTTTTCCTTTTTACTTTCATTAGCATATAAAGTAGCAAGAAAGCCCTTCATATAGTCAGTTTATTAGATACCCTATGGCTGTTAATTTCATATTCCTGCCAGATCCTTTCAAATCCTTTTTCCCATGATCTACATCCCTTTCCCTTCAAAGAACCAGAACTAGTGCACAGCTCTTCTTTCCTCAAGCTACTGAAGCAACTTTTACCCACAGATGGAGATTTTGAAGCATCTGGGCACTAATGTGCCCACCCCCTGGGTGGGGCCCTTGAACCAATGACTAAGCAGTGCAGGAATATGAAAATTCAGTCTCCTTGCCTGGTATAAGAGTAACTGTGAGGCATAACTTCAGGTCCCCAGGAGAATCATGCTGAAGCCATCCTCTGAGGGATTTTCAGCCTTCCTTGGCTTCCATTGTCTCTTACAACACTTCCCTGGGACTACTTCTTTAAATTATTTGACACTTTAAGACACACCTATTGTAGAAACTTCACTGTTATGCCAAAATATCACTGCCTGGTGGCAACCTTAAGAATATCAGAGTTGTATGTGTGTGTAACATTCGATAAAGGGCTGATAACTAGAATATACTTAGAACTCACGAAAATCAGGAAGAAAAAATCAAACAACCCTATCAAAAAATGGGCAAAGGACATGAACAGAAACTTCTCAAAAGAAGACAGAAGAATGGCCAACAAACATATGAAAAAATGCTCAATATCTCTTTTTTTTTTTTTTTTTTTTTTTTTTTTTTTTTTTTTTTGAGACAGAGTCTCGCTTTCTTGCCTAGGCTAGAGTGAGTGCCGTGGCGTCAGCCTAGCTCACAGCAACCTCAAACTCCTGGGCTCAAGCGATCCTGCTGCCTCAGCCTCCCGAGTAGCTGGGACTACAGGCACGAGCCACCATGCCCGGCTGATTTTTATATTATATATATTAGTTGGCCAATTAATTTCTTTCTATTTTTATGGTAGAGACGGGGTCTCGCTCAGGCTGGTTTTGAACTCCTGACCTTGAGCAATCCGCCCGCCTCGGCCTCCCAGAGTGCTAGGATTACAGGCGTGAGCCACCGCGCCCGGCCCAATATCTCTAATCATCAGGGAAATGCAAATCAAAACCACAATGAGATATCACTTAACTCCAGTGAGAATGGCCTTTATCAAAAAGTCCCCAAACAATAAACGTTGGCGTGGATGTGGAGAGATAGGAACCCTCCTACACTGCTGGTGGGACTGCAAACTAGTTCAACCTCTGTGGAAAGCAATATGGAGATACCTTAAAGAGATACAAGTAGATCTACCATTTGATCCAGCAATTCCACTATGAGCATCTACCCAAAAGTTCAAAAGTCACTTTATGAAAAAGACACCTGCACTCGAATGTTTATAGCAGCACAATTCACAATTGCAAAGTTGTGGAAACAACCCAAGTGCCCATCAATTCATGAGTGGATTAATAAAATGTGGTATATATATACCATGGAGTACTATTCAGCTTTAAGAAACAATGGCGATATAGCACCTCTTGTATTTTCCTGGATAGAGCTGGAACCCATTCTACTAAGTGAAGTATCTCAAGAACGGAAAAACAAGCACCACATGTACTCACCAGCAAATTGGTATTAACGGATCAACACCTCAGTGGACATATAGGAATGACATTTATCGGGTGTTGGGCAGGTGGGAGGGGGGAGGAGGGGATGGGTATATACAAACACAATGAGTGAGATGTGCAACGTTTGGGGATGGTCACGCGTGAGGCTCTGACTCAAGGGGGGAAGGGGGGCATGGGTAATATATGTAACCTTAACACTTTTACCCCCATCATATGCTAAAATAAAAAAAAGAATATCACAGTTATTTGCATTCACTGCATGACCTTTTATTGAATACCTGCTCTATATGTAACAGGTACTGAGAGAGATACAAAGAACACAATGCCATCTCTACCCTCAAAGAACTAATGATGCCTGGAACCAAAAGAGAAGGGACAGCAAATATGACAACAGGTAAAATTTGCACAGCTGTGTCATTAGGAAACAAAAAGGAAGCAGTATGGGAGGGAGAGCAGTTTTCTGAGTATCAGAGCCACAAGATCTCATCATCTGGGACACATCAGATACGTATAGGTCCTATCCCAAAATCTATTATCATCAGAAAAGGATGAAATGGAATTTTGCATGTATTAAAACTCAGTAAATTGTTGAAGACTTGCTTTGCAAAGACTGGTTTATGCCCAGTGAAATTAGGCTTCATAATGGCAAAAAGAGGTAAAGTATACAGGTGGGCAATAAAAATAAAAGTTGAGACTAGTTCAGAGACTGTTTGATAGCAAATATAATCCCCTGATAAATGTAAGAGCTATAAATATGCTACATTTAGGACATACAGAATGTATAATTAATCCTATTATATTAGATGGAACTATGTATCATTAATGTAGGTCAAAAATGACAAAATACCCCAATTTCATATAGCTCCAATTAATATAATATTCTACATGCTAATATATCTTTTGTGTGAACTAAATATGTGCAATTGTGTAGGTCATCTAGTTCAAGCTATCCATCTACATAGATATAAGTTCTTACACTTGATACTACAGACTTGTTTTCAGCATTTTAGTGATGCAAAGCTCACTCAGTCATGATGTCACTAATCATTTGTAGGCCTGCTCAATTACAAACGCTGTGACTTTCATCCATTAACCTTGTTTTTAATATTGAGAGGTAACAACTGTATATTTCTCCGTACTTCTTTCTTAGAATGCCAACTCATGTTTACTTTAACATTATTTTTATGATGAGGCCCCTTTGATTAATATTCTCTGGAATCACTGTAACCAATCAGTTTAGAACAGGATGCAGTATCATCTCATTAGCATTGTGCACTGAACTTATACATCATAGTATTTCCTCTGAAAGTTAGGGTATTATAAAGAAATTTTATGTTTTGCAATCAATACTTCATGAATAAATCAAGAAAAGTTTTTGTTTTCCAATTCTAACTGAAAAAAATATGGAAAATATAATCTAGGTGGGAAAACTTAAGTGAATAGATTAAAAAGTTTGATATTGCCTCTATCATGCTTAAGAAAGCAGAACACTAGTGGCAGGCCACACCAAGAGAATATTGTCAAGAATTTGACAATCATTTGGGGTAAAGAAATAAATGATTTGTGGATAACAAGACTTTATCCCATAAGACAGTTACATTCAATTATCATATTAAACAATTGTATTAATCCATGCATTTATAGCCAATTCATTTTTGACAAAGGTGTCAAGAACATACATTGGGGAAAGGATAGTCTCTTTAATAAATGGTGCTGGGAAAACTGGTTATCTATATGCAGAAGAATGAAACCAGATCCCTATTTCTCAACATATATAAAAATCAACTCAAAATGGATCAAGAACTTAAATGTAAGACCTGAAACTTTGAAACTATTAGAAGAAAATGCTGGTGAAACACTTCAGCACATGGGTCTGGGCCGAAATTTTTGGGGTAAGACCTCAAAAGCATATGCAACAAAAGCGGAAATAGACAAATCAGATTGCATCAAGCTAAAAAGCTTCTGCATAAAAAAGGAAAAAAATCAATAAAGTGAAAAGACAATTTGCAGAATCGGAAAAAAAGTATTTGCAAGCTATCCATCTGACAAGGGATTGATAACCAGATTATATAAGGAGCTCAAGCAACTCAATAAGAAAACAAAAACAAAAACAAAAAAACCCTAAATAATCTGATTAAAAAATGGAAAAATGATCTGAATAGACATTTTCCCCAAGAAGACATACAAGGAGCCAACAAGCATATGAAAAAATGCTTAACATTACCAATTATCAGGAAAATATAAATCAAAACCACAATGAGATATTATCTCACTACAGTTAGAATGGCTAAAACAATAGATGCTGGTGAGGATAAAGAAAAGGGAGAATTCTAGTACTACTCTTAGTGGGAATGTAAAGTAGTACAACCATTATGACAAAGATTATGGAGGTTACTCAAAAATTAAAATAAATCTGCAATATGATTCAGCAATCCCACTGCTGGGTATATGTCCAACAGAAAGGAAGTCATTATATCGAACAGATATCTGCACACCCATGTTTATTGCATCACTATTTGTAATTGCCAAGATATGGAACCAACCTAAGTATCCATCAAGGGATGAATGGATAAAGAAAAGTTATATATATATCATAGAAATGAATACTATTTAGCCATTAAAAAGAATGAAATCCTGTCATTTGCAGCAGTGTGGATGGAACTAGAGGTTATTATGTTAATTGAAGTAAGCCAGGCACAGAAAGACAAATATTACATGTTCTCACTCATATGTGGGAGCTAAGAAGTGGATCTGATGGAAGTACAGAGGTAGAGAGTAGAATGGTACTTACCAGAAGCTGGAAAGGGGGAAGGGAAGATGAAAGGTTGGTTAATGGGTACAAACATACCATTAAATAGAAGGAAAATATGTTCTAGTGTTTGGAAGCACAGCAAGATTACTATAGTTAACAACAATGTATTGTATATTTCAAAATATCTAGAAGAAAGGTCTTGAAATGTTTCCAGCACATAAAAGTGATAAGTGCTGGAGGTGATGTATATCTTAACTACCTTGATTTGATCATTATACATTGTGTACATGTATCAAAATATCACATGTATCCCATAAATATGCACAATTATTATGTATAAATAAAAATTAAGTTAAATTTGTTGCATAGAGGGAAAATAACTGTATAAAGGAAATAAAGTATAATTATCATTTTTAGAATAAAATGTACTTGAACAATTAGAAGGGGAAACCTATTCAAGAATGAATAAAATTGACCAAATTGACCAGGCATGGTGGCTCACGCCTGTAATCCTGACACTTTGGGAGGCTAAGGTGGGAGGATCACTTGAGGCCAGGAGTTAGAGATCACCCTGAGCAGCATAACAAGACTCTATATCTACCAAAAAAATTTTTTAAAAAGGAAACAATTTAAATGGGGAAAAATACAAAAAGATATTCATAACTTCAAAATAAGATAGCAAGAGAAAAATAACTAGTTACAAGTACTGAAATTCTTTTTAAATTAAACAAAGACAATACAGAGTCATCCTCAAACTATATCAGCAATATAATAAGAATAAAATCCACATGATTCTGGAATGTGTTAAAAATACAATGATATCAAGGCATTAAGAAATCATTCTTTCTTTATAAAGGTACTTGGCTTTAGTTCCTTAGCTAAAACTGTTATTAGAGTTGTAGGTTTAATTTGAGTCTATATTTTAATAAAGGATATGAATAAATTGAAGTGTATGCCAAAGAATTTTTAAAAAAGTACTGAAAGAAAGAAATCCAGTTGTATTAAAAGGCTAAAGTTTTTGCCTATTCAAAAAATGAAATCAAAAGAGTGAATTAATTATTGGTTTTGAGTGGAACACTGTTTTCTATGTAGAGGATCAAATAAAAAGAAATGGGTTTAGATGAAATAGAGAAAGATTTCACTCACACATAAAGAAGAACTGATTAATTATCTAATTGATAAAGAGTAGAATGGGCTCATCATGATGAATTTTATAATAGATTTTTCAGTAATCACATTTATAAATATTAGAACTGCAAGGGAAACAAATGATCTCTCTTTTTTATTTTTGAGACCAAGAAATACAGACACAGAAATAAAACTGCTTAACTCACCTTAGCAAGTCAATGGCAAATCTAAAACTAGAGCTCACAGTTCTTAACTTCTAAGCTAGATCTGTGACCTTGGATAGGCTACTTAAAACTTGTGCATTAGTTTCTTTTGTTATGTTTTCTTTTTCCTTCATACACTGGAAATAATAATGTATAACCCCAAAGGACAACTGTGAGAATGAAAAACATTTGGAAAGCATTTAGCATGATGACCATCTGTAATAATTGCTCAAAAAGCAGTAGCTTTTTGTTGTTATTGTACTGCTATTATATCCTAGTGCTTTTTCTTCTAAAACTGCGGTCCCCAATCCCCAGGCCATGGTCAGTCTGTACCCATCTGTGGCCTGTTAGGAACCAGGCCACACAGCAGGAGGTGAACTGCCGGTGAGCAAAGGTTCATCTGTATTTACAGCCGCTCTTCATAGCTCATAACACCGCCCGAGCTCTGCCTCCTGTCAGATCAGTGGCAGCATTAGATTCTACATTATGGTGAGTCATATAATTATTTCATTGTATATTACAATGTAATAATGATAGAAATAAAGTGCACAATAAATGTAATGTGCTTGAAACATCCTGAAACCACCCCCTTCCCCAGTCCATGGAAAAATTGCCTTCTATGAAACTGGTCCCTGGTATCAAAAATATTGGGGACTGCTGTTCTAAAACACATCATATAACAATAATAAAAAGGATAATATAGAACTATCTTTTATGTAAAAGTCCAGATCAGAAAACTTTAAAATGTTAAAAGTGTATAATTCTTCCCATGAGAAAAAATGTATAGTCTTAAATGATGCCAATGAGAAAATTGTCACTAAACTATAATATTAATATCTAAGTATATTTGAGTAGTAACCGCATGAAGACCATTTTTTTGTTTTTACTTGTTATTTAAAAAATTTGAAATCTGAAGACAAGTTCCTCTTTTTTTAATATCTTATTTTTTTTATTTCAGCATATTACAGGTGTACAAATGTTTAGGTTACATATATTGCCTTTGCCCCAGCTGAGTCAGAACTTCAAGCATGTCTAAATCCCAGATGGTGTGCACTGCACCCATTAGGTTTGTATATACCCATCCTCTCCTCCCCCCTTCCACCTGCCCGACACCCAATGAATGTTATTAGTATATATGCACTTAAGTGTTAATCAGTTAAAACCAATTTGATGGTGAGTACATGTGGTGCTTGTTTTTTCATTCTTGTGATACTTCACTTAGTAGAATGGGCTCCAGCTGTATCCAGAATAATACAAGAGGTGCTAGTTCACCATTGTTTTTTGTGGCTGAGTAGAACTCTTTGGTATACCTATACCACATTTTATTAATCCACTCATGTATTGATGGACACTTGGGTTGTTTACACATCTTTATAATTGTGAATTATGCTGCTATAAACATTCTAGTGTAGATGTCTTTTATATAGAATGTCTTTTGTTGCTTTGGGTAAATGCCTGGTAATGGGATTGATGGATCAAATAGTAGATCTACTTGTATTTCTTTGAGATATCTCCATATTGCTTTACACAGAGGTTGTACTAGTTTGCTGTTCCACCAGTGGTGTATAAGTGTTCCTATCTCTCCACATACATGCCAACATTTATTGTTTGGGGACTTTTTGATATAGGTCATTCTCACTGTAGATAAGTGATACCTCATTGTGGTTTTGATTTGCATTTCCCTGATGATTTGAGGTGTTGAGCATTTTTTCATATCTTTGTTGGCCATTAGTCTATCTTCTTTTGAAAAGTTTCTTTTCATGTCTTTTGCCAACTTTTTGATAGGGTTGTTTGATTTTTTTCTTGTTGACTTTCCTGAGTTCTATATAGATTCTAGTTATCAGCATAGATATTTTCTCCCATTCTGTAGGTTGTCTGTTTGCTCTCGTGACACTTTCCTTGGCTGTGCAGAAGCTTTTTAATTTGATCAGGTCCCATTTATTTATTTTTGTTGTTGCTGTGATTGCTTTTGGGGTCTTCTTCATAAATTCTTTGCCTTGGCCAATGTCTATAAGAGTTTTCCCAACATTTTCTTCTAGAATTTTTATAGTTTTGTGCCTTAGGTTTAAGTCTTATCCACTGTGAGTTGATTGTTGTTAGAGATATCAATTTACCAGACTTCAAGCTGTGCTATTAGGATTTAGTAACCAAAACAGCACGGTATTGGCACAATAACAGAGACATAGACCAATGGAACAGAACAGAGAACCCAGATATAAGACCATCCTCATATAGTCATTTAATCTTTGACAAATCAGACAAAAATGTACACTGGGGAAAAGAATCTTTATTCAATAAATGGTGCTGGGAAAATTGGATAGCCACATGTAGAAGACTGAAACAGGATCCTCACCTTTCACCTCTCACAAAAATCAGTTCTATTTGTCCCAAAAGACAATATACATATAGGCTGGACATGATGGCTCACACCTGTAATCCTAGCACTCTGGGAGACTGAGGTGGGAAGTTGTCTGAGCACAGGAGTTCGAGACCAGCCTGACCAAGAGTAACACCCCGTCTCTACAAAAAATAGAAAAATTAGTCAGGCGAGGTGGCTTGTGACTATAGTCCCAGCTACTGGGGAGGCCGAGGCAGGAAGATCACTTCAGTCTGGGAATTTGAGGTTGCAATGAGCTATGATGATGGCACTGCACTCTAGTTGAGGTGACAAAGTGAGACCTTGTCTCAAAAAAAGAAAAGGGAGAGAGAGAGAGAGAATATACATATATTGTCACATATATGCATATATTCAAGAGACTTTTGAAGGATGCATAAGACATTGTTGATAGGGGATACTTCTGAAGAGAGGCTAAGGGACTAAATTATGATAGAAAAGGTTATTAAAATATTAATATTATTAAATTATGACTTTTGTACTGTAAAATTTGTCACATTGTGACTTTTTTTTTTTAACCACATGCTCATGTTATTTTCCTTACAACAACACAAGATAAACTCAAAGAGGTCAGGAGGTTGGATGCAGGCAATCTATGAACAATAGAATGCTCTTCACTGGTTTGAATATTTATCCAGGTTACAACCTCAAATGTGCTATCTCTAGCCATTTTAATAGCATAAATGTGTAAATCAGGCTGGCTCAAAAAGTATGGGGAGTTATAGAACATGTAAAGATCTACAGAATGCATGCCTTGATTATAGGCACTTAATTTTTGCAGACAAATAAATTTCAAATTGTTGAAAGAGATACAATTTTTCAATTTTCTGTTCTCACCTTACTAGAGCTGTTAGTTGCATTTGGCACTCTTGCCCACCAATGTGTGCCCAGAAGATCTTTGTAAGGTGATCCTGCCGAACACATGAATTATGTCAAATCATTCACTGCTAAAAGAAAAAAAAAACATAATAGCCTTTTACTATAAGCACAATAAATTCCAGATTGTTACAATGGCTTTCACATCCTCTATTATCTGGCCCTCTCTACCTCTCTTCTCAGTATTTCCTTTGTGCCCTTCACTGGCTATTGCACACCAAACTGAGTTTTGTTCCTTGTCTTTTCTGAAACTGCACATTTAGTAGTCTCTCTTATAAACTATTTACAAATCAATTGAATTCATATAAAAAGTCATTCTTTTAAATTATAAATAGTTTGAAGGTTTTCTTCACTGAGATGGGAACTACAAATTGAGAGCATAAAGGCTCATGTCTATTAATATTCCCATGTTTCATAGAATACCACTGAAATAAGCATTTTTTAAATGAAGGACAAAATGCATTTCCCTGTGCTAAACAATTTTTCTGTGTTTCTCTGCACATTTACCTGAAAATTCTTTGGATATATGCACATTTATCATTCTATCAGAATGACATTTAATATATTAAGGAAAAAACTAACAAAATATCACATTTAAGATCTGAATCAAATTGTAGCAACTGATTAACATGTGAATCTAACAAGGTTATAGCTCTTCATAAAGTAGCTGATTTTATACTATACATTATTATTATTATTATTTTGAGACAGAGTCTCACTCTGTTGCTCCGGCTAGAGTGCCGTGGCATCAGCCTAGCTCACAGCAACCTCAAACTCCTGGGCTCAAGCGATCCTTCTGCCTCAGCCTCCTGAGTAGCTGGGACTACAGGCATGTGCCACCATGCCCGGCTAATTTTTTCTGTTTTTGGTAGAGATAGATTCTTGCTCTTGCTCAGGCTGGTCTTCAACTCCTGAGCTCAAACGATCCGTCCGCCTCGGCCTCCCAGAGTGTTAGGATTACAGGCGTGAGCCACCGTGCCCGGCCTATAAATTATTTTTTATGTTAAATAGATGTGGACTTTTTAATTTTTTGCTTCATTTATTTCTGAAAAGTTGTTTCAAGAGAAACGTAGCTGAGATATTCCACATTTCTTAAGCATTTATACAGCGAGTACAAACCCATGTCAAGATAGGGAAAAAAACAGACATAATTGCATTCATTAAGAAGTCAAACACAATTTAAAAATTCTACCTAAATAATTTAATATATGCCAAAATAGACTATTGGTTATGGGAATGGAAAGATGTGCTTATATGTAAAAGAAGTACAAAAATTTATAATGATAGCTAATCTTCATTGAAACATTTATTTATCTTTGTCCTCTTTTCATTACAAATGTGGATGTAAGATATTAAGATACTGGACAACGAAAAATCCAAGGAACTTGTATGTAATAATCTTCAGAACAAGCTTATGATATAGGAACTATTATTTCTATATTATAAATTAGGAATGTTGCAGACTGCTGTGTCCTAATTGGCCAAAGATTGCATGCCAGCTACTGGCAGAGATCGAATTCGCAATAAAAGTGTCAAAATCAGAAACCCATGCTATTATGTGAACAGACTGAACAAGAGTAGGAGTAGGTGGTGCCTACTGAAATAGAGTGAGTGAAATTCTCTTCTGAGATTTGAAGCCTCAAAGATTAAAATATGGAGCTGGTGAGTACATGTGGTGCTTGCTTTTCCATTCTTGGGATACTTCACTTAGTAGAATGGGCTCCAGCTCTCTCCAGGATAATACAAGAGGTGCTGTATCACCATTGTTTTTTGTGGCTGAGTAGAACTCCATGCTATACATATACTACATTTTATTGATCCACTCATATATCAGCACTTATGTGCACATATAGTAGTAACATTCATCTGGTGTCGGCAGGTAGGTGGGGGATGGGTATATTCACACTTAATGGGTTTGGTGCGCACCGTTTGGGGGATGGACATGCCTGAAGCTCTGACTCAGGTGGTGCAAAGGCAAAATATGTAACCTAAACATTTGTACCCCCATAATATGATAAAATTAAAAGAAAGATAATATGGAGCTGTCATTAATAGAAAGAAGGTTATCAGAAGAAGAGAGGTTTGGGTTTGAGTTTGGGGAAATGTTAATTCCATTATACAGAGATTGATTGTAATGTGCTTCTGTTGAAGATATAGTCAACATATTTGATGTGGTTGAAAATGTTTTGTAAGTAGCTAGAAATGTAAGAGTATTGATTTAAAATATCATTCCAGGGGCCTGGGGGTATAGTTGATTTTAAGGAGTGACTAGCATCTTCCAAATACCTTCCAAATAATACAGCTCTCCTCTTTGTTTTATTTGTATGGACATACCTAGATTTACTGCAAAATTGCTTGTCATTGAAAGTGTTACATTCAGATTTCCGGCTTCTGGGATATGCTCTTAAACTTGAACATTAAATGAATATGAATGTCAAGGAAAAAAATAATAGCCTGACATGGACTTTCCATAGAATTGTGTGAAGGACAGGATTTACTCCTCTGCAGAGGTGCTGGATGTAACTTGATTGGCAGTTTAAATGAATCCTTGGTGTGCCGTGGAGTTTTGTAAAAGAATTTAACATGTT
Source organism: Microcebus murinus (assembly GCF_040939455.1). Taxonomy (NCBI): domain Eukaryota; kingdom Metazoa; phylum Chordata; class Mammalia; order Primates; family Cheirogaleidae; genus Microcebus; species Microcebus murinus. The sequence continues at coordinate 102,299,243 of NC_134136.1, forward strand.
AAGTGCCTAAAGAATACGCATTTTCTCTAGTCTACACAATTTATTCTTTATTTTCATTCCAATCTATTATTTATAAATATTATCTAAAGAAGACATTTTAAACAAAAGAGCACAGACGGGTTTAACAGGTCCTTATTTGTTTTTTCTTGCTGATTTGTTTGAATTCATTATAGATTCTGGATATTAGCCATTTGTTAGATGTATAGTTTGTAAATATTTTCTCCCATTCTGTAGGTTGCCTATTTATTCTGTTGATTATTTCCTTTGTTGTGCAGAAGCTTTTTAGTTTAATTAAATTCCATTTATTTATTTTTGTTGTTGCTGTATTTGCTTTTGATGTCTTACTCATAAATTCTTTGCCTAGGCCAATGCCTAGAAGAGGTTTTCCTACGTTTTCTTCTAGTATTTTTATGGTTTCAGGTCTTACAATTAAGTCTTTAATCCATCTTGAGTTAATTTTTATTTATGGTGAGAGATAGGGATCCAGTTTCATTCTTCTGCATGTGACTATCCAGCTTTCTGAGCACCATTTATTGAATAGGGCATCCTTTCTTCAAAAGACATGAATAGAATCTTCTTAAAAGAAGATAGACAAATGGCCAAAAAACATATGAAAAAATGCTCAGCATCACTAATTATCAGGAAAATGTAAATTAAATCCACAATGAGATACCACCTTACCCCTGTCAGAATCGCTATTATTAAAAAGTCAAAAAATAGATGTTGGTGTGGTTGTGGTGAAAAGGAAATGTTTATACACTGTTGGTGGGAATGTAAACTTGCATAACCACTATGGAAAGCAGTATGGAGATTCTTCAAAGAACTAAAAGTGGATCTACCATTTGACCCAGCAATCTCACTACTGGGTATCTACCCAAAGGAAAAGAAGTAATTTCATCAAAAAGACACTTGTACCAGAATGTTTATCACAGCACAATTTATAATTGCAAAGATACGGAATCACCCTAAGTCTTCATCAACTGATGAGTGGATAAGAAAAATGTGGTGTGGGACATGTGCACACACACATATACACACACCATAGAGTACTACTCAGCCATAAAAAGGAATGAAATAATGTCTTTTGCAGCAACTTGGATGGAAGTGGACACAGTTATCCTAAGTGAAGTACCTCAGAAATGGAAAAACAGATACTATATTCTCTCACTTATAAGGGGGAGCTAACCAAAGGATATATATGATCATAAAGAGCTGTAATGGACATTGGAAACTAAGGAGGGGGGAGATGAGAGAGGGTGAGGGATAAAAATCTACCTATCAAGTACCATGTACACGATTCTGGTGATGGGTACACTGAAAGTTCTGACTTCAGCATGATACATTTGCCTCTAACCAGAGGCTTAGAGAAAATAGTTTTCTAATTTAGTGAGATATTCTATATCTCATCCCTAACCCAGTAGTTCTCAACTAGGGTGATTATATCACCCAGGGGACATTTGGTAAGTGTCTGGAGATACCTTTGATTGTCATCACATATGGGAAATTATATTGGCATTCAGTGGGTGGAGGCCAGAAAGTCTGCTAAACATCCAAGAGTGCACAGGATAGTCCCCCAACAATGAAGAGTTATGTGGCCCCAAATGTCAATAGTACCAACGTTGAGAAACCTTGTACTAATCCTTGCAAAGTTCTGGGATGATATAAAAGAGATGAACTCCAACATTTTGTTATGCAACATATGCACCACTGTAGGAAACAATTATTTTAAGCATGTTATTGTTAGATATACTTCATGTATGAGTTGATTATGAGCCATAAATGAGAAGCTCATCTTTTTCTAGAATCTTCTAATATCATGTGACCCCCGTCTCTTAAAAAGAAAAAGAAAAAGATAAACACACAGATATTTGAAAGATTCTTTTTGAAGATGCTTAAAATATATGGAAATTCAACTTCCATATGCTTTGTTTCATCAGTAAAACAGTGCAACCCATTAACAAATCACCACAAACTTAGCTCTGTGAATCAGGAAATTTATCAAGTATAACCACTACTGTATGTCTATGAGTATTTGAATTAACTAAAAATTAAATGTTAGGGGAAGAAAGGAAAGCCAGATCCTCATAAATTATTAAATTATACTTTTACTAGTCTTCATATTAGAATTATTCAGATTTTCAGCTGATGTACAATTTCTTTTTCCTTCTATTATACCCTAGTTAAATAATTTAATTTAAAAATAAGTACTTTCCTTTGTTTGTTATGTTCCTATATATATAGAAAACTGTTCTATAATTTTATCATTATATTTTTAATAATTTCACTAATTTTCATCTTAATATCCCCTTAACTGTGCTTAGATGTATTTGAAAACTTTAAAAATGTTAACATTTCTATCAAATTGATCTTTTAGTAAGATAAATAAATCTCAGATGACTAATGTTACCTATCAAGTATGGAGTTCAATATTAATACGTATGTGAAAGATGAGGTTACTAACTGTTGTTTCCTTAAAACATGACAAGTTAAAGTCACTGCCGAATTAACACTTTTAACTATTTGAAAAGAAAAGATTCTCTTTCTGTCTACCTAATTAAAGACTTAGGATCATATTTTTCCTTTTTGTGTTTTGGTAATTCTATAATAGTAAGGGAAAACAAATTCAAAATTTAAAATAATATTCTACAGATAACTTTCATTTATCCAAAGATATCAACTAGACTAGAGACAGTCACATACATTATTGTTGTCACATATGTATGAGATTTTAAGCATCCTATGCCAGCCTTGTCTGTCATTATTATGACAATAGAAACATGACTGTACTTTAAATATAAACATGCCTCTTATAACAACACTCCAATTACATTGTAGAATATTTTTATTAAGGAAGTACCACTTTATAGAGTTGAATTCTGCCTACATAATGGGTTCTAAATTGCTCTTTTTTTTCTTCTTTCCTGTCTCAACCACATCAGTTTGTGTAGCATACAGAGCAGACAGAAGAGTCTGGAGATTTGGTTTTCAGATCTGGCCTTCTGTGTGAGCTCATCCATTCCTAAAACTTAATTGGCTTCATGATCCTTCACAGTAATAGGTCTCAGTTTCCTCTTGTGAAAATTATTGAGTTTTATTTCATAAAGTCTAAGATTCCTTCTTGTTATACCAGTCTATGTTCAGTTAAAAAAGGGTAAAGGATGACTTAAGAACCATTTTTATGAAGGTTACTGTTATTTTTGCAAGTTGGATTTATGGTAATATATAAGAATTTATGCAGAGCAACTTTACTTTTCTAAAGAAAACAAAAGTATAGGAACAAGTTTTAAATTAAACCAGAGGAGAAATAAGTTCTGATTTACTCTTGGAATGGGCTACAAAATGGCATTTTAGAGTTACAAAAATGAATAAGAGCTTGGATGTTTGAATTGGAGTCAGTCCTCTGTCAATCATTAACTAGGTATCTTTGAGAAGTCCTTCACCTTTTTGTCTCAACGTCCTCATCTAGAATATATGTATAACAATACCTACTTTTCAAAATAAAATGTGTTTATAACCTAGCATAGTTCCTAGCATATAATATAATCATAGTGAATAACAGTTATAAATATTATGACCTTCTCTATAATTAAGAAAGCAAACAACATTTATGTCCTGATTAATATGGATATCTTAGTGCCTATGGATATGACTTTATAAGGAAATCGCTCCAGCTTATTTTTGGTGGTGTACCAGAAACTCCTATTCAAATTTCAAATATTACATTTGAATTAGCATGTAAATATAAGTTTTTACAATTCAATATAAGTAGGCTAATATTGCTATCAAAAATTAAAATGAAGGGTATTGAGTGACATGCTAGAAAGAATCTGCCAAGTGTAACTTCAACTAGCTGTGGGGCCTTGGACAAAATGCTTCATCTTGTTCAGCTGCATGTTTTTAATTAAATGAAGGTTCAGATTGGATACTTCCACAAGCCACTTTCTGTTTTAATTTTATAATTTTATGATATTAGTCCTCATATTTACTATTTAAGAAAGTTAAAGCTCACCAAAATCTCTTTATATAGATATGTCCTTTTAAGAAAAGGAATTATTTAAGGCATACAAGCACAGACAAGTTTTGAGTAAATGGTTCCCAAGATTTGCTTTACTTTTCCTTCTAAATATTAGTTTTTCAAACAAAAGGTCTACAGATGATTGATAAGCCACTTCCTGTCAAGTGCAACAACGAATCTTTCTGAGAGACTGTCAGAAGGTTTGATTCTTGATTCTCTCTTTAAATAGGCTCCATAGGGCAGCCTAGACAAAGAACACAATGGCAGAGAAGACACATAGAGTCAAGTTGGAAACCCTATGTCCTTTAGAAGCAGCAGTATTTTTTAAAGTATAGAATTAATATCCCCAAAAGGAGATTTCTGCAACTAAATTTGGAAGCTCAATCTGGCATTATCATTTTATCAGGTCAGAAAGGGTTGAAGAGGGCATCACTGCATGTGGTATGAAGAGTTTGAAAATATTTTCTTTAAAAACCGTATACAATATTCTTTAACCTGACCTAACCCCTGATACTTGAGTAAAAGCAGAGTAGCACTTCTTTTCAGGTAAAAATTTCCAGCAAGATAAACTGAGGTCATAGTTTTTTACTTTTCTGATTGACAGGAAAAAGACCTAGAAAGAACTTTAAAAAGATGATAAAAACATGCAATGATTAAGTTATTAATAAATGTTAAAACACATCTATAAGTTTATTATTTGTACATTATAGCATTTTCCACCATTAGTATAACTCTTTCCCTCAAAACTAGAGGTCTGGATATGTAGAGTCTTTATATAAAGGTGTTTATGTTTCCTGATAGCTTTGGGGCCTGGGAAAATAAAAATAATGTCTAATAATATATGACAAAATTAGACACACACATATTCCATGTAAAGCAATTCAACTGAAACATACCCAAACTGCTCTTTTTTATTGATTCTTTACTAACACAATTAAATAAATTGCCCTCAGTGTTTAACATATAGCAGACAGACTCCTAAAATTTTGAAAATAGACTATCTCTAGACATGCTAGCCACCTTGTAGATTAGAATGAATAATCATCCAAAGATTCATTGAGAAGCTCTTTATAATTAGGAACTCTACTAGGTAATGAGAGAGAATATTGTTTTTAATGCAATTAAGGAAATAAAGTAAATGAAGGAAAGGAAAGAAGAAAGAAAGGGAGAAAAGAATGAAAGAAAGATGATATTAGCATAAAATGTGTAAGAATCATACAATTGTCATAAGCATAAGTGCTATTAATATATAAAAATGTTTGGCATTCAGGAGCAGAATAGTTAAGAAAAAACTTATAGTTGAATTTTTAAAATTAATTTCAAATTATTTTCTTATTAACTATTTGATTTTATCCTTATAGTTACCTTGTCCTTTATACAGGATAAATTTTTCCCAATGCTTATGGTAGGGAAAAGGAATTCTAACCACATAATGCTTTTAAATTAAAAAAATTTATAAGATACTTGTCTTGATTTTTTCCACATTTGATGAATTTTCTTTAATATTGGGGTATGGAATGCAAAGAAGGGTTTTATTTTATTAATGCACATTATTCATTTGGCAGGCATTGCTATTTATTAATGCAAGAACTGTTGCATTCCTCTTCTCTCCTGATTTGTTGCCCATTATAGAGGCTAAAAATATCAGAAAGTGAGCCTCCTGGGCCAAGGCACCAATTTCTCTTGCCTTTGGCCTATGATAGTTTGGCTACCAGGGGACTTCCGAGACTGAATTTCTGTCATATAAATGACGAGGACACATGAGAGGGTCTTCTTTTTTCAGCTGCCTTCTTTCCAGCTTGAGACATTGTAATGTGAAGGTGTTATATTTGCTACCATCGTCTTGCTACCATTTGACTAAGAGGTTTGCAGAGACTTTGACTCAGAACCCTGACAACTGTCAGCCTTGGACTAATCACAGACTTCAAATTTTTCTTAAAAACATAAATGTTTTTAGTATCTAAACCACTGTTATTTGCATATTCAGTCACTAAGTGTTGAAAAAATCATTTTTATTTTTTCAGAAAGGGTCTCATTCTGTCGCCCAGGCTGGAGTGCAGTGGTGCGATCTGTAGCTCACTGCTGCCTCAAACTCCTGGGTTCGAGCAATCCTTCTGCCTCAGCCTCCTGAGTAGCTACGGCTACAGGTGCCACCATATCTGGCTAATTTTTAATTTTTTTTTGTAAAGATAGAGTTTCACCATATTAACCAGTATGGTCTTAAACTCCTGGCATCAAGTGATCTTTCTGCCTCAGCCTGCCAAAGTGCCGGAATTACAGGTGTAAGCCACTGCACATAGCCTGAGTGAATCTCAACTGTACACTCTCTGACTTATAAAAAAAAGCGCCTTCCTTCTACTTTATGTCCAGGAAGACTCAAACTCTCCACCATAGGAACAATTAAATTGATGCAGAGAAAGTTGGAATTAACAGTTACTAAGAATCGATTACACTATGGGACAGACATTATGCAAGATATTCTACATACATTCCTTTGCTTATTTTGAATAGACCTTGAGAAACTAAAAACTTTTTCTCAGCACATTACCTATCAAAAGGGTTCTCATTGCCCAAACATTTATTGAGGAATTATAGAATCTCAGGCTCTGATCTGGGGACTAGGACAAAAGTAATAAACAAAAAAGCCATAGTCAAATTATGCTTTTATTCCAATACACAAAAGAAAAACAACAGAAAACCAAATAAATAAATAAATGAATAAGTAAAGAGCAAATCAATAATAAATATGCTAAGCAAGAAATGTTTCTTGAAAAATGTGAATCAGTGTAAGGATAGAGAGTGCTGGAGATTGAGAAGATTTGTTGTTCTTTATAGAGTCCTTAGAAAAGTCCCCCCATGTTAAGGGGATAATTTGAAAAAGAACTCAAGCATATGAGAAACCATGTGAATATTTGCAGGAAAATAAAATGTTTCAGGAAGAGAGGACAGAAAGGGCAAATACCCTGAGATAGGAATGTCGTTTTCTCATTCAAAGTATAGCAATGCAAGGGAGGGAAAAGTAGATGATGATTTAGGAAAGGAAAGGCCTTATAGGTCTTTTTAAGAAATTTGACTTTCACTCTGAGAGACATAAGTTTCTGGAGAATTTTGAGTATTGACATGTTGACATGATTTGGCTTACATGGCCAAACCAAAAAATCAAGAAATAAAAAAGAGGAACAAATATGGAAGAAGAACAACCAATTATGAGATTATTGTAGTTATCCAGGCCAGAGATGATGGTGTCTCAAGCCAAGTGGTGGCTTTGAAGTAGTGGGATTCTGAAGTGTTAAGGTGATCCAATGAATAGCACCTTCTTCCATATTCGGGTTCTGAGACCATTGAGAAACAAGCCAAAAGGTTAAGCAGATAAGGGCTAAAATATTACCTTTATATTTTTTAAACTGATAAAGTCTGGGCTGGTGCATGTAGCCTATAATAACAGTCAAAGCAAACCAATAACTTCTTGGCCACTAGTCTAGACCTTGGATAAAATCACCCAATAAAAGATTGTGCCTTTAGACAAAATATATCCAGATATTTGCCTCCCACTCCTAAGGTGGAGAAGGGGCCAATTCTCCTGAGTGCTACAACTTTGATAGGTTAGATCCAACCAACTGAGAAAGAAAGACCAATGATCAGGTCAAGCATTTTATGTGGTGAGAAGTATTAGCACATCTGAAAATGGGCCACAAGTGTGAAGGAAAAAAAAAATCCATTCTCATAGGAAGGGAAAGGAGAAGTTGAGACTGGGTATTAACCTTTCTCCTTAATAATCTTTGTGCTATTAACCATTTGGGAAAACCATTGATTTACAGTCAAACAACAGTTTTATATTTTCCTGTTACAGTTGATTATCTTTGAGGACTATCCTTCTCCCATTTTCATGAGACTGCTTCTTGCATAGCAATCACTATTTCTTTGGTAATCCTCCTGAGACAATTACTGGGAAATTTGTATTTTGTCTCCCCAAAGCCCTGAAATGTGTACAAACATTGCCTTTATTATGCTTTAAGTTCACTCTGTATCCCAAACCAATATCCACTCACTACTTTTTCTTTTTCCACCTCAAATTATTTCTAGCCATATTGTCATTCTGCAACAAAATAAAGTGACACCATTAAGATAGTTTAATAATAAAATGACAATATAAAGCAGCCCTGAATTTAAATAAAAATCCACTCCCATGTAAAATTCCCAGGGAGAAATTAGAGTCCACAGATTAAATACCCTTTGAAAGTTAAAGTCCAGAATAAACCTCACCAATCCAATCATCTTACTCTCATGAGTTAAAAATCTAAAGAAATTAAAATCCATAATTTATATCCCCAATTTCTCATCCTGCAAAAATCTCATTCAGGAGGCTTCTTCATGATGGTTCCAAACTGAAATTCATTTAGCAGTTTCATTACGGAATGTTTCTCACTGGAATGAGTGTGATTTGTTCAGAGCAGAAGTATTATTAATTCAACATCAAGGTTCTAATAAACTTTAATTTTTAAAAAGTCCAAAGACACAACGAATTAAAGGGACAAGAAAGAATATTATGGCATTGTATCCATAGCTACAAATTTTAGGAAGAAAGATTATCCAAAGCATTTAATGATGGATAGAACAAGTCAGACTAACACGAATATATAAGACTTTAACACCACCATAAAATGATTAGACCTAGCAGACATCTACAGTACACTCCACCCAACAACAGCAGAATATATTCTTCTCAAGTACACATTGAACATTCTTCAGGATAAAACATATGCTAGTCTATAAAACAAGCCTCAATAAATGTAAAGGACCGCAATCAATAAATTGTGTGTTCTCTATGACAGAATTAAATTAGATGTCAATAACAGAAAGAAATATGGAAAATCAACAAATATGTGAAAGTTAAACAATACTTCTAAATAACCAAGGAGTCAAAGAACAAATCACAAGGAAATTTGAAAATACTTTTGAGTGAAAAGGAAAAAAAAATACCAAAACTTGTGGCTAAAGCACAGCTATAAAGTAGTGCTTAAAGGGAAATGTATACCTGTAATGCCTATATCAAATAAGAAGAAAAATCTCAACTCAGTAATATAAACTTCCACCTTGAGGAACTAGAAAAAGAAGAGCAAACTAAATCCAAAGAAAGAAGAGGATGAAACTAATAAAGATTAGAGTGGACATAAATGAAACAGAGAGTAGAGAAACAATAAAGAAAATGAATGAAACCAAAAGTTGTTCCTTTGAAATGATCAACAAAATTGACAAACTTTTAGCTAGGCTTATAAAAAAAAAAAAGGAAGTCTCAAAATAATATCTGGAATGAAAGTCAGGATATCACTACTGACCTTACTTACATAAGAAGAATTTCAAAGAAATGCTGTTAATAACTGCATGCCACAAATTAGATAACTTTGATGAAGTGGACAAATTTCAAGAAAATGACTGAAACTATTTCAAGAAGAAATAGAAAATCTGAATAGACTTATAAAAAGTAAAGAGATTGAATTAATAATTAACTCCTCTCACCCCCCAAAAACAATCCCAAGCCCAGTGGCTTAATTGTAAATTCTACCAAACACTTAAAGAAGATTAATACTAATTCCCCACAAGTCCTTTGGAAAAAAATTAGGAGAAGAGGGAGCACTTCCTAAATGATTCTTTGAGTCCAGTTTTACCCTGATACCAGTACCTGACAAAGACAACACAAGAAAACTACAAACCATATCCCTTAAGAATATAGATGCAAAATCCTCAACAAAATACTGGTAAACTGAATCTAGCACATATAAAAAAAAGGATTATACACCATAACTAGATATGATTTGTCCCAGAAATGAAACTTTGGTTTAGCATCTAAGAAGCAATTGATTTAATATACCATATCAATAGGAAAAAATGACAAAAAAATACATGATCATCTTAATAGATACATAATAAGCATTTGACAAAGCTCAACACCATTTCATGTTAAAACATGTCAACAGACTAGTAATAAAAAGCTTCCTCAAATTAATAAAGGGAATCTATAAAAAATTCATAGCTAATATCATACTTAATGGTGAAAGACTGAATATTTACCCGCTAAGATCAGAGAGAAGATAAGGATGTCTGCTCTTGCCACTTTAACGTTATATTGAATGTTCTAGCCAGGGAAATTAGGCAAGGAAACCAATCAAAATATATTAAAAAGAAGGATATAAAACTATCACTACTTTCAGAAGACATGATCTTGTATATAGAAAACCTAAGGAATCCACTCAAAAACTGTTAAAATAGACGAGTTCAACAAGGTTAAAGGATACAAAATCAATATACATAAATCAATCATATTTTTATACACTGACAATGAAGAATCTTAACATGTAATTAAGAAAGAAACTCCATTTATAATTAACATCAAAATAATAAAATACTTAGGAATAAATTTAACAAAAGAAGTACAAGATTTGTACATGGAAAACTACATAACAGTTTGACAGAAATGAAAGTAGATTTAAATAAGTAAAAAGATATCCCATGTTGATAAATTTCAGACTTCATATTGTTAAGATAGCAATACTTCCCAGTTGATCTACAGATTACAGATTGTAATCTGTATCAAACTTTCATCTGATGTTATTTGCAGATATTAACAAGCTGATCCTAAATTTGTATGGAAATGTAAGGGACCCAGAATACCCAGAACAATCTTGATAAAGAAGAACAAAGTCATAGAACATCATTTCCCAATTTCAAAACTTGCAATTATACAAAGCTACAGTACTCAAGACAGCATAGTTCTGACATAAGGTTAGACATGAAGATTAATGAAATAGAATGAAAGCTCAGAAATAAACTCTTACATTATAGCCAATTGATTTTTGACAAGAGTTCCATGACAATTGAATATGGAAAGAATATTCTTTTCAACAAATGGTACTGGGAAAAATGGATACACATATGCAAAAGAATGAAGTTGGACCTCTAACTCATACCACACACACAAAAAAATAGCACATAATGTATGACAGATATAAATGTAGCAGTTAAAGCTATACAAATATTAGAAAAAAACATAGGAATAAATCTTTGTGACCTTGGGATAGACAATGCCTTCTTAGATATGGCACCAAAAGCAAAAGCAAAAGAAGTAGATAACTTGAACTCTATCAAAATTAAAAACATTTGAGCTTCAAAGATCACCATAAAGAAGGTGAAGACATCTTACCTGATGAAAGAAAATATTAGCAAATCATATACTGCTAAGGAACTTTGATCCAGCATACATAAAGAACTCTTAGGACTCAATAATAAAAAAGACCACCCATTGTGTGTGTGTGTGTTTGTGTATATGTATATATATGTATATATATATGTATATATATTTATATCCTAATTGTTTGATCCACGCATTCATCGATGGACAGGTTGTTTCCATATCTTGACTATTGTGAATAATACTTGGCTATTGTGAATAATTGTACATATACTGTGTATAATATACAATATATAATAATATATTGTTAATACTAAAAATGAAATGTTTTTCATTTTCTCATTTCCTGTGCTCCTTGCTTCTAGTGGGATCCGCATGGGAAAGATTTACTCACATGGGCACTGTTTGCTTTATATATACACTGTAATATAATTCAGCCTTAAAAAAGGAGATACTGCCATTTGCAGCACTATGACCAAACCTGGAGAACATCATGCTAAGTGAAATAAGCCAGACACAGAAAGAAAAATATTCTATGATCTCACTTAGATGTGTAATTTTTTTTAAAAGTCAAATAAATAGAAATTAGTTATCCAGGGGTGGAGAGGGGGAAGAAATGGGGAAAAGTAGGTCAATAGATACAAACACCTACTTAGAGTGAATTAAGTCTATGATTTAATGTACAGCATGAGGATTATGGTTAATAATACTGTATTGTATACTGAAAATTTGTTAAGAGAATAGATTTTAGGTGCTCTTACCTCAAGGAAATAAGAAGGTGATTATAGAAGGTGATGGATATATTAATTTTTTGTTTGCAGTAATCATTTCATTATGTATGTGTATATCAAAACATTATGTTTTACACCTTAAATATATGCAATAAAATAAATTAAAAAAATAAAGACACACAAATAAAAAAGAAAACCTAATTAGAAAATGAGAAAAGGATTTAAATAGACATTTCTCCAAATAAGATATACAAATGGATACTAGACACATGAAAAGATGCTCAATAACATTACTTATTAGGGAAATAAAAAACAAACCACAATGAGATACTACTTCACACCCACTAGAATGGCTATAATAAAAAAGACACAATAAAAAGTGTTGGCAGGATGTGAAGAAATTGTAACCTTCATACATTGCTGATGGGATTGTGAAGTGGTGCAGATGCACTGGAAAACCATTTGGCAGTTCCTCAAAAAGTTAAACATACAGTTATATTTGACCCAGCAATTCCACTCTTATTTATGTACCCAAGAGAAATGAAAACATATGCCAACACAAAAACCTGTACGTGAATGTTTACAGCAACATTACTCATAATATGCAAAATGTGGAAGCAACTCAAATATCCATCAACTAATGAATGGATAATGAATGGATAAATAAGATGTGGCATATCATAAAATGGAATACTCTTTAGCAAAAAAAGGAATGAAGTACTAATACTTGCTACAATATGAGTAGGCCCTGAAAATATCATGCTAGTAAAAGAAGCCAGTTACAAAAGATAACATATTATATGATTCAATTTATATGAAATGTCCAGAATAGGCAAATGTATAGAGCCAAAAAGTAGATTCCTGGTTGCCTAGGGCTGGGGATAGAGGAATTAGGGGAAAATGTGAAATGACTGGTAATAGATATGGGGTTTCTTTTTGGGATGGGGAAAATGTCCCAAAATTAGATTGTGGTGATAGTTGTAGAACTGTGTGAATATATTAATAACCATTGAATTATATAATTTAAGTAGATGATTTTTATTGAATGTGAATTATATCTCAATCAATCTGTTTAAGAATCAATAATATGCATACTGTAGTGGTGAAAGGTGAAGTTTCCTGATGTCTGAAACTTATTTTGAAGTTCATTAAAATATGATGAATTGATAATTGGATAAATGGTGCCATAGATAAGTGATGAAGCAAACAGAGTAAAAACTAATATTCTGAAATAAAAAAAGTCTAGGTGATGGTTATATGGCTATCACATTTCTATATGTTTGAAAAATTTCAAATAAAATATTGAAAAAATACTTTAAAAAAATAATTCAAAGTCAAATTGTTGTCCTAGAACCCAGAACTGAGTGTTACAACCCATAGCAAAGACTCAGTATTATCTATGGAAATATTTTCATTTCACTAGAATGCTAATCAGCCTATTACTGTTTCCTGGAATCTACGGTTTATGAATTTAAGGCTCAATTGGGAAATGTGTCCCCATATTAATCTTTGCAATAGGGGTTTATCATATTTGAAGGGAAAATACACTCTAGATGTATCTCTTTACTGAGAGTCGTATTTGAAACTGCTGCTTTTATTTTTTGACAAAGTAGAATTTTGTAATTGTGAAAGATCTAGTAATTAAAATGGCATCTTATTTGAGGTGCCTTTCTTTCCCATTCACCAACTTCAAAATATTTTATTAATAAGTTTTCTCTATGCGTTCCACATTTCTGTCACACAGTGCTACACTTAACCCTTATGAAGTGACATTTTTGGTCTTGTATTACATTAGCTTTTCCTACAGTCTCTGGTTGTATAATTGCTTGTATATATGCAATTTTCCTTTAAGGAAGTTTCAAGGAGTATTTACATTTTCATCTACCCATTTGTCACAGCCTAGATAGATTGATCCTTAGTAGATTGCCAAAGACATTGCTATAGATGTTTCTAAAGGTCTTACCTTTACTGGTCTATTGAGTACCAATCTCTCCCCCTTCTTTTCAAAGCACTGCTGTCTTCTACTATTTAATATTCCTGATCTCAAGTAGCATTTCTTTCTACTACCCATTTACTCCTCCATTACTGGAAAATGCCTCTGGTGCTCCATTTTTTTTTTTTTCTACAGAAGCTCAGTTAAATTTCTCATAGTTCAACCTACTTCTAAACTTGGTCCCTACTCACTTTATTATATACCAGGCTAATTCTATTCACTGGAACTTAGGGACTTTCATTTTTGTTTGTTTTCCTTGCATTTTGATGTCACAATTTAAATAACAGATTATATTAATTTATTTTGTGGATTAGTGCATAGTGAGAGACACAAAATTGAACTTTTTTACAGTTGGTTGATTCAAACTCTATATGAGGAATAGGGCAAGGAACCAGTCTGTTTTGGACTGGGTCACATACAACAAAATACTAGCAATGGTGATGGAGTTCTTCTCACTTTGCATCTCTCTGAGTGACTTTTCTGGCTTCCCTTTCCACTTTTAGGCGCTCATATGATTACATTGGTCCCACTTGGATAATCTAGAATAACTACTCTATTCTATTGTCAGATGATTGGCAACTTTAATTCCACCTACAATGTCCCTTTTTGCCATGTAACATAACAACCGCAGGAGTAACAATATGATTAAAAGGGGTTAAAGATCATGGGGACTAAAATTTTAAGTCCATGCCAGTCCTTTGTCTGTGGACTGTTTCTGTGGTTTTCATGTTCATTTTCTTAATAATGTCTTTCAATAAGCAAAATATTAAATATGGGTAATGCCCAATTTATCTTTTTTTTAGGCTTATGCTTTTTGTGTGTCCTGTCTAATAAATCTTTGCAAATACTTTGCCCTATTTTTTTTCTTCTAGAAGTTCTATACTTTTAGCTTTCATTTTTAGGTGAAATGACATATTTTGAATTATACATACTTTTTCATATAGTTTGCATTAAGAGTCCATGCTCATATATTTTTTCCACAAAGATGTCCAATTGTCTAGGCACAATTGAAGATTATTTTTCCATTGATTTACCTTTGGATCTTTGTTGAGAATCAGTTGACACATGATTGTGTATCATTTTCTGTACACTGTACTCTGTTTCATCGATTATATGCCTATCTTTTAGCCCAATGTTAGTATGTACCATTAGAGTAAGTCTTCAAATCAAGTAGTATAACATCCTTTGACTTTGTTCTTCAGTTTAAAAATGCTTTGGGCATTCTAAGTCTTTTCAATTCCCACATATATTTTAGAATCAATTTGTTAATTTCAACCAAAATTTTTTTTTAAATGCTGGAATTTTGATTGGGTATAATCATTATAGTATCTATGTTAGTCTTCCAATTCAGAATTATAGCATAATGTATTTCTTAATTTATTTAAATATTCTCTAATTTCTTTGTCAGTGTTCTCTAGTTTCAATTGCTTTGTCTTAATATATCTTTTGTTAAATTTATTCCTAAGTATATGGTGATTTGGGGCACTATTGTAAAGACAAATTTTAAATTGTTTTTGACTTTTTTATATTAACCTTCTATTCTGCAACATTGCTAAATTCACTTATTTTTTTGTAGATTCCTCAGCATTCTTGTATTAAACAATTATGTCATCTGCATGTGGAAATAATTTTACTTCTTTCTTTAACAACTTTATGACTTTCATTTATTTTACTTCCCTCATTACTATGAGTAAGGACCTCCAACACAAAGTTTAACAGAAGGGGTGCAAGGGGACATTGCTGTCATGTTTCTGATCTCAGGGGAAAGAAAACATTCACTCTTTCCCCATTAAATATGATGTTAGCTGAAGGATTTTCATTTTTTACAGATGCCCTTTATCAAATTGAGAAAGTTCTGTTCTTTTTTTAAATTTCAGAATATTATGGGGGTACAAACATATTGGTTACAAGTAATGCCTTTGCCTCACCCAAGCCAGGGCTAGAAGTGTGCCTTTCCCCCATACAGTGAGCTCCATCTTCATTAGTTGTGAGTTTACTCACACCCACCTCCTCACCTGACTGACACTCAATGAGTATTACTACCATGTGAGCAACTTAGTGTTGATCAGTTAGTACCAATTTGATGGTGAGTACATGTGGTGCTTATTTTTCCATTCTTGTGATACCTTACTTTGAAGAATGGGCTCAAGCTCTATACCTATTCTTAATTTGATGAGTATTTTTTAAATAATGAATGGATATTTGATTTTGTAAAATGATTTTCTGCATCTCTTAAAATTACAAAATGATTTTTTTCTTTTGTTTCCTTAAATAGTTTGCTAATTACATTAATTGATTACTTCAATATTTAAAAAACTTGATTTCTGGAGATAACCCCTATTTAGTCATGATGTATTATATATTGTGGAGTTAGATTTAGTAATATTTTGTTTAGGATTTTGCATCTAAATTAATAAGCTTTTTTTTTGGTAGATTCCACATATGAATGAGATCATGCAATCTTTTTCTTTCCATGTTTGGCTTATTTCACTTAGTATAATATCCAGGCACTAGAATGTTTATAGCAGCACAATTCACAATTGCAAAGATGTGGAAACAACCCAAGTGCCTATCAATACATGAGTGGATTAATAAAATATGATATGTGTATGCCATGGAGTACTGTTCAGCTATAAGAAACAACAGTGATACAGCACCTCTTGTATTTTCCTGGATAGAGCTGGAACTCATTCTATTAAGTGAAGTATACCAAGAATGGAAAAATAAACACCACATGTACTCTCCATCAAATTGGTATTGACTGATCAACACTTATGTGCACAGATAGTAGTAGCATTCATTGGGTGCCAGGCAGATGGGAGGGTGGAGGAGGGGATGGGTATATACACACCTAATGGGTATGGTGCACACTGTCTAGGAGATTGACATGCTTGAAGCTCTGACTCAGGTAGGGTAAAGGCAACATATGTAACCTAAACATTTGTACCCCCATAATATGCTGAAATAAAAAAATAAAAAATAAATATCCAGGTCCATCCAGGTTGTGGCAAATGGCTGGATTTTTTTATGGCTGAATAATATTCCATTATATATGTATGTATATATAAATTTCCTGACTCTTTGTATGTCAGATAAGTTTGAATTGTATCATAGTCATTTTGAATGTCATGTTGTAGATACAAGATTCTATTATATTGGTGTGAAGAGTAGTGATTTGTTTTTCTTCTAGTAGGTAGTTAAAATAGTTAGACCCAAACTGTAAAATATCCTAACTGAAGAAAGTATCAGATCAAATACCAGTTCTGTTCTTTGAGCCTTAGCTGGAAGCTGTTTCCAGTTTATCCTACACTTGCATGTTTCACAGGTTTGGCTGAGTTTAAACACGTAATTTAAGGTTTCTCTTCCTTTGTTATCTTCTTTCCCAGGGTTTCTTGTTCAGTCTCCTTCCAGAAACACTTCTATTTTACTAACAGAGTTACTTACATGCTGCTATGACAGAGGCTATCTTCAGATAAACAGTAAAACAAAACAAAACAAAACAGGAAATTCACTCTGTGCTGGTCACTTTGGTCCAAGTTTTAACTCCCTTCTACAAATATATTCATATTTGCACAATCTCCAGAGCTCCATGTATTTTGGTTTATTTGTTTATTTTTATCGAACATTTATAGCTGGTATTTGTTAAAGGATCAATATTTAAGGCTCTTATTCTTCTATAATGGAAGTAGGAATTCCTAGTGGAAGCTTTAAAGTAGATAATTATATGTTTCTATAAAGTAGACTGCATTCACCTAAAATTAAGCAAAGCCATGAGCCTCAGCAAAGTGGACCCATCAGAAAATGTGCCTAAAGTATCTATCTTGGATTAATTAACAGTGAGATGATGATTTATGATCCAAGTAGATATGCTGAGGCAGTTAGATAGCTGTCTAGAATTTATGGAAAGATGTTTGAGTTGGAAACAGAATTTTGGGAATCACCAGTGTACAGAATATATGTTATTTAAATTGATAATACTGAATCAAATTATGAAGGGAATAATTGTATATAATGAAGAGCAAAGGTCTGAAGACTGAAATTTGGGATATTATAGAGTTCGGGAGCTGGGAAAATAAAGAGGAACCAGGAGAAAGAAGACTGAGAATAAAATAACTGGCTTGCAAGGTGCAAGGAGAATCAAATAAATGTTTCAAAAAATTGAATTAGAATAATGCCAGGTGTTGCCAATGAATGCAATAAGATGAGAACTGAAAATTGGCCAGTGAAATTGGAATCATGTACATTATTGATGACCTTAAAAGAGCAGTGTGTCAGAAATAGTTGAAAGAAACTCTTCAGGGGATTCAAGAAAAAATGGGCAAGGAGAGGTGGAGACTACTGAGATATACACAATCTTTTTGAGAATATTTATTAATACTATAAAGGGGAGCAGAGAAATGGGGCAGTAACTGAAGGAGGAAAGTGGAGCCAAGTAAAGTACTAATTTTATAAGAAATATTATACAATGTTTATTTGCTGACACAAATAATCTAACCAAGAGGAAAAACATTGAATATGTAGGACATCAATTGGCAAATATTTTGTCTAAGGGTCCAGATATTAAATATTTTAGGCCTTGTGGGCCATATGATCTCTGCCACAACTATTAAGCTCTGCCATTGTAGCACAGAAACAGCCATTAGTAATATGTAAATCATTGGATATAGCTGTTTTCCAATAAAACTTGGTTTACTAATAAATAAAAGACAGGATTTGGGTTGTGGGCCTTGGTTTGCTGACCCCTGATATAGGAGAAAAGAGAGTAGTATCAGAAATTAAGTTCTTGAGTAGACAAGCCTTGATAGGATCCAGTATACAAATACAGAGATTATTATTTGATTAGAAAAAGAAAATTCTTCAATTGTAATAGAATTTAAAATGAAAAATGGGCTTTGATACAGTTATAATGGTATATGGTGATTGTAAAAGTATGTAAAACTTTTCTTTTGATTACCTCTGTTTTCCCATGTTAGGAAATGTTAAATCATCCACCTGAACTTAATTTCCCAATCCATCTCTGGTGAGTATCTTCAGCTTTGCCCAACCCTATCCTATTCCCCTCTAACAGTAACAGAATAATTTTATACTAGGGGAAAAAGGAAAATGCAAAACAATGTCTTTTAGTGCATTCTTACATAACCCTAATTCTGCTTCTTATTTATTAAATATATAAAAACATAGGTGAGTCAAGAAATCAAGCTGTTGGAATTATTTTTAACTCTTAATTGTACCAAACCAGATTCTAAATATATGCTAACCCTTTGGGATTTTTTTTTTTATTTGAGACTGTTCTAAAAGTGCACCTAACACGTCTTAGTTACCTAAGTTTTTATATCATAATAAGAAGGCAAAGAGATCTGCTTCTTTTCCCGGCTATTTGTTTTTTACTTCAAAAACTTTTTTCTGCCATAAACATTCAAGTGCAGATATGTTTATTATAGAATGACTTTTGTTCTTTGGGGGAGCATTATAATGTGGGGGAAAGGCATGCCTCAAATCATGGTTGAGTGTGGCAAAGTCATAACATGTAACCAAAGTATTTGTACCCCCATAATATCCTGAAATAAAAAAATTAAAAAAAACCTTTTTTTCTAAATATGCTTAGTTTAGTAAAGAAATGTTTATTCTAATTTTATAAAATAACTATATTTTAACATCAGTATGATTTAGAAAGCATTCTATTTTGGTGAAGGAGTACTTCTTTGGCAGCCAACATTGCATTACAGAAGTTGCTGTAAACTACTGAGATTGCAAAAGTAATAGCAATAAGAATACAGATACTTGAGAAAATCATGTTTTCTGAGAGGCTGAATATATTAACAAGCGCTTTCTCGCCTGCCCATCTTCCCTACTTCTCCAAATTTTGAAGTAATTCCAAATGTCAATGCCCTGGACTCTATTGGGTTTGAGGCAATATTACCTCAGTCTTACAGGTAAGAAGCCTGCAGGCACCTTATAAAACATCTTTAAAGTTTAAACAGCATAGATTTTTTATAAAGTCAAAGGCAAGTATTTCTGGGTTCAGACAGAATTTTCTGAAAATAGCTCCTTACCTGCATATTGGGGATTTAAAATTCCTTTACTGTGGCACAAATATTGTTTTCCCTCCACAAGGTATGATGCTCCATAATTCCTAGGGAAAATGACACTTGAGGGAAAGTGGGAGTCAAAAGTAACTGAGAGTAGATCTAGCTTTATCAAGAATAGAACTGGAAAAAAGTCATAAACCATCAAGGCACTTTAACTTAATGGTTAGGAGCACAGATTCAGGATCGAGACTCACAAGCGTGGGAAAGTTACTTACTGTCTATCTCAAGATCTCTGTTTTCTCATCTGTAAAATAGAAATATCAGTAATACCCATTCTGCAGGGTTATTACAAGGAATAGTGTTTTAGTTTTTGTCAAAAACTTAGAACATTGCCTGGCACAGTAAGTGTCTGTTAAATAAAAAGAAAGAAATAATGCATAAGGGGAAGTTATTGATGCAAAAGAAAGTGGCCCAGAAAAAGAGTTTGGGGCATCACTGCATCAAGCTATAATATGTCATAATAAAAACTAAAAGTAGGGAAATACAATTGTATTTATGCTCTCAGGTCATTTCTGTCTCAATTATTTTAGCTACAAGTACATCCAGAATTTGTAGTGCCTAATGCTAGATTAAAGATACCCTTTTCTTCAGAATTGGTAGAAATATTTTTGCTTTTCTATCTCAGAGCTTTCAGTATTATTATCAAGCATTTTTGAACCACACATCACATAACTTTAAACTTAAATTTATTATATTCCCTCTTTATTGGTATCAGATAAGCTGAAATGCCAATAACTCTGTTACTTTATCATCTTTATTAAGAAATCTTATTAGACTTGCACTATGACAATTTATTTGATCCTATTAGAGAGCTGCACTATGGCAGAGGTCCATTAACTCTTTCAAGATATTGTGGAATCAGTGGGGAACTCTCTAATTGCTACTGGCACAGGTGAGTGCCATGGGTACCAAATTATGCATGGCAACAGTGATTTCCTAAAAGCCTGTGATTTCTTAGTGGTTAAAAAGCTTTAATGTGCCTCCAGTGCCTAAGTCATTAACAGAGAATGATTTAGGCACAGGGAGAATCTAACTAAAATGTAAAACTGTGAAGGCATTACAAATAATAGTGTACCTAATAAAAGTGCTTGAATATTAGTGTCAGATGAGAACATTTTCCCATTAACTATGATATGTCACGAAAGATACAAAGCAATTGAAAAGTGCAAAGAGAAATCTTGTCATAAAATGGGACAAGAATCAGAAACAAATCAAATAAACTTTTCCTTATGTATTTGTATTTTGCTCATATTTATGAAATCTTCACCTTTTAAAGAGTTTAAAATACCACAGTGTCTACATCACTGGCTTTCCAAGTCTTATCATTAGCTCCTTGGGGAAATGTGTCATTCAATTCTAAAAACACAGCAAAATGAGACTAAATGTATTTCCGAAGCTGTGAAATTTGTGATGTCCAACTATTTTATTTTGCTTTAGGATTGCATTTGTTCTTAAAACAATTTAAATAAAATTTTAAAATATATACTTTTTTACTTTCTTAAAACAACTATTTGAAAACACCTATGTTCTCCTTTTGGTCTCTAGTGAAATGTATAATTTTTGAATCGTTACAAGCATAATGTACAAACCATGTATGATTCTGATTGCACTTCCAATTCTATCATTTTCATGAGTACATAATATTTTATTCAATTGAAATATCATAACTTAGTCATTTCTCTATTATAAAATATTATATTTTTACTCTCATAAACAATGTTATAATTAACATCTTGATGCGGTTTGGATACTTGTCTCCTCCAAATCTAATATTGAAGTTTGATCCCCAGTGGGGAGGTGGGGTTGGGTGGGAGGTGTTTGAATCATGGGAGCAGATCCTTCAATAATGGCTTGGTGCCTTCCTCGTGATAATGAGTGAGTTCTCACTTTATAAAAGGGCCTCCTCCCTCTTTTGCTCTTTCTCTCTTACTCCTCCTCTCACCATGTGACACACCTGCTCCCCCTTTACCTTCTGCCTTGACTGAAAGCTCCCTGAAGGCCTCACCAGAAGCAGATGCTGATGCGATTGCTTCTTGTACCGTCTGCAGAACCAAGAGCCAAATAAACCTCTTCTCTTTATAAATTACCCAGCCTCAGGTATTTCCTTTATAGCAACACAAATGGACTAATATAATCCTTTTTCCCTCCAGCTATTCACAAATAATTTATATACAATAAAACCAATACATATTAAGTGCATAGTTTGATGAGTGTCAGTGATAGTATATATTTGTGTAGCCATTCCTATAAACATCATATAGATCTTTTAAATAAACCCCAAACTTTGTTCCCTAATGACTTCTTACATTAGATTTCTTTGTCTAATCCCCCACTCCAGATGACCACTCATCAGCTTTCTGTCACTATACTTTTGCGTTTTTTAGAATTTCATATAAATAGGGTCATATGCTATGCATTATTTCCTGTTTTACTTTCTAATTTAGCATCATGTTTTTTGAATTTCATCTGTGTCATTACATATGTCAATATTTTGTTTCTTTTTATTACTGGGTAGTGTTCTATAGCTGAGGTCCCCAAGCCCTGGGCCATGGCCCAGTATCATTCTTTGGCCTGTTAGGAAACAGGCCATGCATCACCACCTGAGCTCTGCTGCCACCCCACCCATGACAGCACCACTCCCACCACCACCACCACCACCACCTCCTTATACCCCCACCCCATCCATGGAAAAATTGTCTTCCATGAAACTGGTCCCTGGTGCCAAAAAGGTTGGGGCCTGCTGTTCTATTGCATAGATATATCACAATTTGTTTATTTGATCACCAGTTGTAGGACACTTCTCCCTCTCAGTTTGGGGTTAATATAAATAATGCTACTTTGAAAATCTTCATGTAAGTCTGTTATGGTTAATTTTATGTGTCAACTTGACTGGGCCATGGAGTGCCTAGATATTTGATTAAACATTATCCTAGGTATGTCTGTGAGGATGTTTCTGAATGAGATTAACATTTAAATTGATGAATTGAGTAAAGCAGATTGCCCTCCCTAATGTGGGTGGCTCTCATCCGACCAGCTGAAGGCCTGAATAGAACAAAATGGTTGACCCTTCTGAGAATAAAAGAGAACTCTGCCTACCTAACTGCTTGAGCTGGATCACTGATCTTTTCTGGCCTTCAGACTAAGGCTGAAACATCAGCTTTTCTTGGATCTCGAGCCTGCTGGCTTTCCAACTGGAACTTACACTGTCGCCCTTTCTGGTTCTCAAGACTCAGATTAAGTGATATTACACCATTGGCTCTTCTGGGTCTCCAAATTGCCAATTGCAGGTCTTAGTGCCTGTTGGCCTCTATAGTCACATGAGCCAATTCCTTATTATGTGTGTGTATGTAAATATGTATGCAAAACATATGTGTATGTGTGTGTTTGTGTGTATCCTGCTAATTCTGTTTTTCTGGAGAATCTTAACTACAACAAAGTGTTTCTGAGGACCTATTTTTAAAAAGTTCTCTGGGGTAGTACCTGGGAATAGGATGGCTGAGTAGTAATAAATCCATGTTTCATGCTGATGTTTAACTAAAATTTTTTTTCAAAATGGCTACACTATTTTTTGATCCTCACCAGCAATGTAAGAGAAATGCAGTTACTTCATATCCTTGTCAAAATTTAGTATTTTAAATTTTGTGTTAATTATGAATGTGTCATTGTAGTTTTAAATTTAACTTCCTTGATGGTTAGTGATATTGAGCACCTTTTCATGTGATAATTGGCCATTGTTAAAGAAAATATATGTTTTTTTTATTTGTTTGTTTGTTTTGAGACAGGTTCTTACCCTGTTAACCTGGGCTAAAGTGCAGTGGTGTTATCATAGCTCACTTCAACCTCAAACTCCTGGGCTCAAGTGATCCTCCTGCCTCAGCCTCCTGAGTAGCTGGGACTATAGGCATGTGCCACTGCAACTGGCTAAATATTTTATATTTTGGATAGACAAGGGTCTCCCTATGCTAGTTAGGCTGGTCTCAAATTCCTAGCCTCAAGTGATCTTCCTGCCCTGGCCTGTTAAAGTGCTAGGATTACAGGTATGAGCTACTGTGCCTGACCAGAAAATATATGTTAAAATACAAAATATATATAAAGAAAATATATGTTAAGACATACTTTTATTAAGTATCTTCAAATCTTTTACTCATTTAAAAATGTTATTGGTTTATTTAATACGGAGCTAAATTTGTACTTTATATTGTCTAGATAGGAAGCCTTTGTCAAATATATGATTTGCAAATATTTTCTTCCTTTCTGTGTCTGGCAATTCATTTTCTTAACCTTGTCTATTTAAGAACAAGAATCTAGTTTGCCTTTTTTTCTCTTTTGTGGACCACATTGTTTTGGGGACGTTTCCTGTTTAAGAAACTATGTGAAAGTCAGTGTAACAAAGCTTTTATCCTTTTTTCTTCAAGAGTTTTTATATCTTTATCTTACACTTAGATCTATACTTCATTTTAAGCTAAATTTTGTGTATGATGTTAAGTGTTGAAGTTATTTTTTTAACCATATGGATATCCAACTGTTACAGTAATATTTCTTAAAAAGAGTATCCTTCTCACATTGGATTGCCTTAACACCAATGTCAAAAACCTCTTGACTATATAATGTGGGTCTATTTCTGAAGTCTTGATTTTGTTTCATTGATCTAGATATCTTCTATTACACTAATACCTCACTGTATTATTTTAGCATTACAGTGAGTCTTGAATCAGGTAGTGCAAGTTCCCCAAAGTTATTCTTCTTTTTCAAAGCCATTTCAGCTATTGTAGATTCTTTTTATTTTCAGATAGTTGTTATAATCAGTCAATTGATTTGATTGAAATTACATTGAATTTATAAACCAATGTGGGAAGAATTGACATCTTAATAACATTGAGTCTTCTAATGCATGAATATTATATGTATTTGTGTGTGTGTTCCTTAATTAATTAATTAATTTTTTACCTTAGAAGTTTTTTTAAAATTTCAGAATATTATGGGAGCACACACACTTTGGTTACATATATTGCCTTTGCACCGCCTGAGTCAGAGCTACAAGCATGCTCATCCCACAGACAGTGCGCACCACACAAATTAGGTGTGAATTTACCCATCCCCTCCTCCCCCCTCCCATCTGCATGACACCTGATGACTGTTACTTCCATATGTGAATATAAGTGTTGATCAATTAGGGTCAATTTAATGGTGAGTACATGTGGAGCTTGTTTTTCCATTCTTGTGATACTCACTTCAAAGAATGGGCTCCAGCTCCATCCAAGATAATACAAGGGGCATTAGCTAACCATGTTGTTGGGGCTGAGTGGTACTCCATGGTATACATATACCAAATTTTATTAATCCACTCATGTACTGATGGTCACTTGGGTTGATTCTATCTCTTTGCAGTTGTGAATTGTGTTGCTATAAACATTCGAGTGCAGATGTCTTTATTATAGAATTTTTTTTCCCTTTCGGTAAAGGGTTTGCTGGATCAAATGGTAGTTCTACTTTTAACTCTTTGAGGTACTTCCATATTATTTTCCATAGAGGTTATACTAATTTGCAGTCCCACCAACAGTATATGAGTGTTCCTACCTTCCCATATCCACACCAACATTTGTTTTTTGGGATCTTTTTTATAAAAATCATTTTCACTGGAGTTAAGTGATATCTCATTGTGGTTTTGATTTGCATTTCCCTGATGATTAGAGATGTTGAGCAATTTTTCATATGTTCGTTAGCCATTAGTCTTCTTCTGAAAAGTTTTTGTTCATGTCCTTTGCCCACTTTTTAATGGGGCTGTTTGATTTTTTCTTGTTAATTTTCCTGAGTTCTATATAGATTCTAGTTATCAGCCCTTTATTGGATGTTTAGCATGCAAATATTTTCTCTCATTCTGTAGGTTGTGTGTTCACTCTAGTGATAGTTTCCTTGGCTGTGCAGAAGCTTTTTAATTTGATCAGGTCTCATTTATTTATTTTTGTTGTTGCTGTGATTGCTTTGGGGGCCTTTTTCACAAATTCTTTGCCTAGGCTGATGTCTATAAGAGTTTTTCCAACATTTTCTTCTAAAATTTTTATGTATTCATTACTTAGATTTAAATCTGTTATCCACTGTGAGTTGATTTTTGTGAGAGGTGAGATGTGTGGATCCCATTTCAATCTACATGTGGCTATCCAATTTTCCCAGCACCATTTATTGAATAGAGATTATTTTCCCCAGCCTATATTTTTGTCTGCTTTGTCAAAGATCAGATGGATATATGAGGATGGTTTTATATCTGCGTTCTCACTCCTGTTCCATTGGTTTATGTCTCTGTTCTTGTGCCAATATGATGCTGTTTTGGTTACTATAGACTTGTAGTATAGGTTGAAGTCTGGTAAATTGATGCCTCCCAATTTTTTCTTTTTGCTTAAAGTTGCTTTGGCTATATGGGATCTTCTCTGGTTCCATATGAAGCATAGAATTATTTTTTCTAGATCTGTGAAAAATGATGTTGGTATTTCAATAGAGATTGCATTGAATCTGTAGATCACTTTGGGTAGTATGGACATTTTACCAACATTGATTCTGCTGATCCATGAGCATGGTGTGGTTTCCCATCTGTTTACATCCTCTGCTATTTCCTTCCTCAGTGTTTTGTAGTTCTCCCTATATAGGTCTTTTACCTCCTTAGTTAAATATATTCCTAGATATTTTATTTTCTTTGTTGCTATTGTGAAAGGTATTGGGTCTTTGATTTGGTTCCCAGTTTGACTGTTGTTGACGTATATAAATGCTGCTGATTTTTGTACATTGATTTTGTAACTTGAGACTTTGCTGAACTTATTTATCAATTCCAGTAGGGTCTTGGCAGAATCTTTGGGGTTTTCTAGATACAAGATCATATTGTCAGCAAAGAGTGATAATCTGACCTCTTTTGTCCACATTTGGATGCCCTTGATTTCCTGATTTCCTTCTCTTGTCTTAATTGTCTGGCTAATACTTCCAGCAGTATGTTGAACAGAAGTGGTGATAGAGGGCAACCTTGTCTGGTTCCAGTTCTAAGTGGCAATGTTTTCAATTTTTCCCCATTCAGCATGATATTGGCTATGGGTTTGTTATATATGGCTTCATCATTTTGAGGTAAGACTCATATATGCCTATTTTGTTAAGTGTTCTTATGATAAGTATTCTTTAATTTAATCTCAGCAATGTTTTATAATTTTTCAGTGTTTTGATCTTGAATATATTTTATTAAATGTATTTATAAATAGTTTATATTTTTGCATCATTAAAATTGAGTTTAAGAATTTTTCTTAAATATTCATTTCTATTTTATAAAAATACAATTAATTACTGTGTACTAGTGTTGTAAACTGCAACTTTGAGAAATGTGACAATTAATTATAGTAACTTTTGCAGATCTTTCAGAGTTTTCTACATACTTAATCAGATCATCTGCAAATAAAGATAGTTTTACTTTTTAATTTTTGAATCAAATTGTATGCCTTTTATTTATTCATCCATTAGTTCAATTTCACCTTTTTGCATTATCTGGGACTTCTAATCCAATGTTGAATATAATGGTGGTAAATATTTTAAAGGTAATACTATTGAAAAAATTAACATATCAAGAGAGGAAAAAGAGGGAGAAGTTAAAACATAATTAATTTCACTATTGTTTATAATAAGATACCAATAGATACTGTCTAAAGAAAGAAAAAACTAAGGATATTATGTGAGTGGATAAGTTTAATGGTAACCACTAGAAGAAAGATTTTTTTTAAGTCCTAAATATTGAAGGCATTGCAGAACACTAAACATATTTAAATAAATACAAATGGATATAGCTCACCTAATAATTTTTTTTAAGTTTAGGATTAAAGCAAAAAGCAAGCCTAATTATATTCTATGGAATATATATATATATATATATATATATATATATACACATACATACACATGATTGAATGATTGAAAATACATGGATGGGAAAGGTAAATTAAATAGAAAAGAAAATCAGCAAAATTTTATAAAAGCGAGGCTGCTTAAAAGAATCAATAAAATAAAGCATTAGCTCACTTAGAAAAGAAAAAAGAAAGAAAGAAAACAAAATAAGAAATAATTAGAGTCAATCAAAGGCATTACAGGCATTTTTAAAAATCACTCACAAACTATTTTATGCAGTCCTATGCAAAATTCTAAATAAAATGGATACTTTTCTAGAAAAATTAAATATACAAGAAGCATTACCAGAACACAAAGTTGAAAAAGATAATTTCCCCAGATAATTGGAGAAATTCATAAATAAAATAATGTCCTCCTCTTTGTGAATCACACTGAGCTCAAATGATTTCACATGAAATCCTACCAAATCCACAGAGAACAGATAATTCCGATGATAATTCGCCTATTTGTGAGTACATAAAAAGCAGGAATATATTAAAATTACTCTCATCAAGTATGAAAAATATTTTATGCATAACCTGAGAAAAATCACAAAAAAGAAAACCACAGAAAATTCTCGTTTATCTCCCATTGATGCATCTTATTGATGCAATTTAATGCAAATTCATACAATGGATATTTTAAAAGGTTGAAAAGACAATTTGACTGGATTCAACCCTGTGCCTTTTTAAAACAAAACAAATAAAATAAAAACACCTGGTAAAATAGGATTCAGCAAATACTTCATTTAAATGATTTATATACAGATGCTTCTTGACTTATCATGGGGTTATGTCCTGATAAACCCATCATAAGTGGAAAATATTGGAAGTCAAAAATGGATTTAATAAACCCAACCAACTGAACATCTTAGTGTAGCCAATATTAAACATGCTCAGAACACTTACATTAGCCTACAATTGGGCAAAGTTATCTAACACAAAGCTTATTTTATAATAAAGTTATAAAGAATTTTGAATCAAAATTCAAAGTATGATTTCTATGGAATGTGTATTGCTTTCACAACATGGTAAAGTCAGAAAATCCTAAATTGAATCATTGTAAGTTGAGGATTGTGCGTTTAGTAATGTTAAAGCAAACATTTTACTTGATTATGATACACTGTTGGTTTTCCAGTTAAACTAGGGAGAAAACAAAATTCTCCCTACCACAACTGCTATTTAACATTATATAACATGTAGGTGCCGTGGCTCACGGGTGTTATCCTAGCACTCTGGGAAGCCAATGCAGGAGGATTGCTTCAGCTCAAGACTAGCCTGAGCTATAGTGAGATCGCTGTGAGCTAGGCTGACACCACAGCACTCTAGCCAGGAAAACAGACTGAGACTCTGTCTCAAAAAAAAAAAAAAAATTATACGATGCATTAGCCAGTAAGATTAACATGAGAAAGAAAGAGGTATAACAATGTAAAATGAGGATGTAAAAGTATTTCATATAGCAGATGATAAGAAAGTGTACCAGTAATCACAGGAAAAGATTCTGAAAAGGTATGAGAAACATAAGATATTGGGACATAAAATTAGTATTGAGAAATCAATAGACATCTACACAAAATCCAATAAAAATCAAATTAAAAAAGACTTCCTTCATTTACAATAGTAACAGAAAAGGAGAATATATATAGAAATAAAACTTAAATAAAACTATAGGTTTCCCAAAGGATGCAAGTAGAATAGAACAAATGGAAAAATATATCATATTTTATCTAGGAAGATTCAATAATATAAAGATGTTGATTCTCCCTAAGTTAATTTATAAATTATAAAATTTATAAATAACAAATAAATGTAATATCAAATACTAACTGGTATGTTGTTATTTTTGTTCTGTTTTCTAAAATTAAGCAATTATGGTTAGAAGTTCATATGGGAAATGAAGTAGAGGAAAATAGGTAGAAAAACATTGTAAAAGAAAATCAATGAAGAGATATTAGTCCTACATGAAATTAAAATATGACATAATATGCTAATACTTAAAATCATGTTGTAATTCAATATAAATAGAGAAAGCAATGGAATAGCATGGAAAGTTCAGGAAGAGGCTAAAATAAGTATAGAAATTACTCTGATAAAATTGGCAACAGAACATCAGTGGATAAAAGTAAATTTTTAAGATAAATCTTGTTTGGATAACTAAAAGCCATTTCAAGGAAAATGATACGTTTTGGATCTATCACTAACAGTATACACCAGGATAAACTCCAATTGGATTAAAGGTTTAAATAATAATAATAATAAAAGAAATCCCACAAGTATCAGAAGTAAACATGGGTGAATTTTTGAAGTTAGTAGTTAAGTAGTACTTTTTAACAAAAAATCAAAATCCAGAAGGCTTAAGTAAAAAGAACATTAAATGTTTCTAAATTATTTTAAAAATCATAGCAAAGTCGAAAGACAAATAAAAAGCAATGAAACATGTAACACAAAAGACTAACCTCCTTAATGTGTAAAAATCCCCTAGAAATCAAGAATAATAAGACCAACAATACAACAGAAAAATGTGCAAAGAATATGAACTGACACTTTTTAGAAAAATAAATAAAAATCATATTTGAAAATAGAAAACGATTTTCAGATTTTCACTTATAATTAAAAAATGCAAGCACTTTGTATAGAGAAGTCTTTTCTTACCTATCATATTCCAAATTTTTAGGAAAATGATTGGTGAGTCTGTAGGAAACAGAATTTTGAGATATATAAAAATAAAATTTATTTTATGTTTTAGAAGGACAGAGAGAAAGAGGAAGAGAGAGAGAGAGACAGAGAGAGAGAGAGAGAGAGAGAGAGAAGGGAGGGAGACAAAATTCTTATACATTACTGGTAAGAGTGGAAAAGGGCACAACTCCTATGCAGGGAAATCTGACACTATTTATGAAAATACAAATACAATTGCCCTTTGACCCCAGATTCCCTGTTCTGGGTCTTTATCCTACAAAAATACACATACATTCTAAATGATATATGAACAGACTTACTCATTGAGGCATTGTAATAATAAACAACTGAAAACAAACCATGTCTATATCAACAATAAATTGATTAAATAACCCAGGTTACACTTACATTATGGAATATTATGCATCTGTAAGAAGAATGAGGAAAGCCTTTATGTAACAGGAGAGCGTGATCTCCAATATTTTAAAGTAAAAAAACAAGATGAAATATTGTCTAGCTTGAAATGCTACCTTTTTTCCTAAAAAATGAAGCCTGTGAGTATATTTTTGTATTTTTATATATTCACATAAAATACTGGGAGGACATCTTGAGTATTTTCCATGTTTTTTTTTGGCTCCATGCTTGGAAGACTCACAAGCCAGACCAGGAAAATGGAACAATCACCAGCACAAAGCGATTCACACACACGCTGCCTTTATTGCAAAGTGAAATTATGTTCCAGAGAGGGAATGGGTCTATCCCCGTGAGTGGAGTTTCCTAGTACTGAAGAATAGTTACTGGTACTGAGCTGATGGAACAAATGAGCAAGCAAAGCAGATGCAAGCAGGCCAAGTACCAAGATTCATTAAATTATAGCATGTCTTGAAGAGGGAATGGGTCTATCTCCATGAATGGAGAAGACCCTGAGTTTAAACACAGAGTATAGAAAGTATATTACACTCTCAAAGACTGTAGAGGGTGGACTGCTCCAATAAGGAACAGCAGGCCCCAGGGTTAGCAGACCCCAGGGTCTGTCATTTTATGCTAATCCCTAATAATATGTTAAGCTGGGGGTGGAATATTCATGAATTTTCAGGGAAAGGGGGTGGAGAATTCTCAGAATGGGGAGTCCTCCTCATTTTTATCCTTGTAAGGCAATTTCTGAGGTTTGCCGGGGCATTTGTAAACTGTCATGGTGTGGGTAGGTGTGATTTTTAGTATACTAATGAGAGTAGGTCACTTGAGGACACTGTCACCTTGCTCGTATACATGCTCCAAAGACCCCCTTTTGTGGCCTTGATCATATCTACAATTTTTGATTTCTCTACCTCTTTTTGGTTGATCAGTCCCTGGAGACTCCCTGTCGTAGACTGAATCTCTGTTAAGCCCTTGGAAAACCCCTGATCAAGGCATCTGTTCCTTCTTGGAAGCCCCCTATGGTCAATTTGTTCCTCCTATTGTAGACAAAGCATCTCCCAGGGCCATCTGTTTTCTTCCTCCCTCCTTACCCCTACCTAACACGGATAAGAAAAATCTCATAAAAATATTTATCAGTATACAGTAGAACAGAATGAATTGGGAGGGATGAGATGGTAATAAGACTCCCAAGCATGCATTGTATATGATTTTGGATCATATAAAAATATCACCAGTTCAAAATTTTCTTAAATATTAAAAAATAATAAGATATGTCCCTGCTCTCTACTTTCGAAGTATCATTTTACATCATAATTTAAATTGATTTTTATGCTTGGTTTTAGATGATATGGTTACTTGTGGGGAAAAGGAAAATTTTAC
Source organism: Microcebus murinus (assembly GCF_040939455.1). Taxonomy (NCBI): domain Eukaryota; kingdom Metazoa; phylum Chordata; class Mammalia; order Primates; family Cheirogaleidae; genus Microcebus; species Microcebus murinus. The sequence goes on from NC_134136.1 coordinate 102,331,640, forward strand.
AGGATACATTTGATATAAGAAGCTTTATATATTTCCCAACCATAAGACAAGAGTGCATTATTAATTATTGTCTCTACTTCTTTGTAATAGTATCCCTTGTTTATTTCACATATTATTGGAGACTGGGATGAACTAGTGGAAAACTGAGCTTATAATAGTTTGAAATGTAAAATTTTTTTAATTTTCTGCTAGGAAGAACAAGGGAAAGAAAAAAAAAGCTTTTTACTCCAGCAGTAATTACAGTATAATTCAGTGAGTTATCTGTCTACTAATTTTGCTAGACTATATTAAATTCATCTGGCAACAGAAAATCAGGTTATAAAAATTTATTTTGTGGATTCAATTTTTAAATACAAAAGTTGTGAGCACATTTAGTTCTTCTCTGCTACAGAATTAATTCTACAAATAACACAACTATATTCACATTTATTATTAATAACTTCATAGACTATTGATAGACTGTTGCCTGATACAGTCTGTTACATATCCTAGGTATATTTTTATTTTAAATTCAGTCATCTCACCTATACTTTTAAATGGGAGAGCAACAAGTCACATTTTAGCCAAAAGGAATGGTCTATATAATATTACTATAAGTAAATGTATGTACTCTGTTTCTGAGAAAATGGAGTAATAGCTTGCATATCTAAACATATTTAACTCTATGTAATTATTAAGGAAAAGCAATAAAATATTAATATTATTATAGGATTCATATAAATATTGCATCCAGATTCCATGTTTGCAATTCAATATTTATTCTTTTTTTAAAATAGGAGACATGGTAGTAAGTTATAGCACATGCTAATTGCAGGATAGAAAGACTCTGTCCACAAGGGCAAACTGCGTAGACCAAGTTACAATCTTTAGCTGAATCATTCAGCAGCCTTGTAAGATTCATCCTCAGTGACAGTTAAATTGGTCATATGTAGAAAAACACAATCAAATACTAATCTCATTTCCAAAGAATATGCAAACTGTCCAAGGGATGCAGTCCCCTTCAAATATACTTCAAATGCTAGTTAAGTATTGAGATAGAATCTTAGATCAGCAATCGCCAAATGGAGGCTGCATTGAGAGTTAGTGGTAGCTAGAATTGGTGTTCTGTTTTTCTCCACCCAAGAACAGATTTATTTCCAGTAATTGTAAATAATAAATTTGACCTGCTGAATGTACTATAGCATTACTTGCAAATTAAAATGATTATAAATGAACTAAACTATGTTTGAAATTAAAATATAAATTTCTCAGAATAATACAAAGTATATTATGAAATTGCTCAGAGCAAGATATCAGTTGCTTATCTTTTAAGGATAAATATATAAGATAAATATATGAAATAAATATATATAAATATAAAGCAGAGCCTCTTTTTAAAATAAAATACTGAAAATACAAATAACCTTTCAATTGATTTTCCATCAATAATGTAGCTGTCTTTGAAAAGAAAAAGAGGAATGAGCTAGCAACCTATCTTAATGGTTTTGTATTATCTAAATCAGTATAGCTACACCCTCTTGCTTGTGTACCCTACTTAGTGTAACACAAGCTTGATAACTTATATCACAACATAGATCAAAAACCATCCTCTATTATACATGTTTCAGGGCAATCCTTTGCACTTCCCCCCATAATAAATTTTCTCAGGGACAGCTAGATAAGTGATTATTCTCCCCCTTATCAGTTTTCATAGCCTCTTTACTCCACTTTTAGTCCGAATATTTGAGAAATCAGTTCTTAGTAACTCTTTTTTTTTCCAGACTAATTTACAGCCCTCCTTAAGACCAAAGATTATGTAGTCCCTTTCTTTATGTCATTAGCTAGCATCAGTTATGTACTGCTATATGACAGTCATATGTATTGTCTCACATATTTTTAAAAACATATGAAGATAGTCACACATTTTTACTTTTAAATTTTATGTATTACATATACAGAACTAAACAAATCATATGTATATAGCATTAGTTACCACAGTGAAAACAGCCCCAGAAAACACTCAGACCAAGAAATAATATATTGCCATTGCTCCAGAGGCCTCATGATGCTCCCTCCCTTCTCTGAAAAGGTAATGACTATCCTGACTTCCAACAACAGATTATTTGCTTGTATTGAAACATTTTACAAATGAGTTCTTTTTTCTTTTTATTTTTCAGCATATTATGGGGGTACAGATTTTAAGGTTTCAATAAATGCCCTTTCCCCCCTCCCCCCACAAGTCTGAGTCTCCAGCATGACCATCCCCCAGATGGTGCACATCTCACTCATTATGTATGTAGATACCCGCCCCCTCCCCCCTCCCCCCCCGCCCAATACCCTATTACTGTAGTACCTATGTGTCTGGACTTTTTTGCTCAATGTGTTTGTGATATTTATCCGTAATATTTTGTATATTCGTAGTCCCTTTTTCTTTGCTGCATAGCATGCCATTATATGAACAGAAAATTAATTCACTTACCCATTTCATTGTTGAATGACATTTGAGTTGTTTCCAAGTTGGAGATATTATGAATAATGCTTGTATCAATATTCTTTCCTATGTCTTTTAATGCACATGTGTGTACTTTTCTGTTGGATATATACCGAATAGTGGTATTGTTGAAGTGGAGGATCTGTATATCTGCAAATTTAGTACACACTGCCAAATAATTTTCCAAAGTAGTTTTTTACCACACACCCTAATAAGAAATATATGTAGGCTCCAATTGTCTATATCCATAAAAATAATATTGGATATTTTCAGTCTTTTTAATTGTATTAATTCTAGTGGACATCTCATTGTGAGTTTAATTTGAATTTCTCTAGTGAATAATGAGGTTGAATATCTTTATATGAGATTATAAGCTTTATAAGATTATAGTATTATAAGATTATTTTAGCTTTTTTTATAAACGCTATTAAAATCTTTGTCTTCTTTTTCACTTGGATTTTCTATTTTTTAAATTAATTTATAGGTGTTTTTTGTGTATTCTGCGTACACTGTTTTGCCAGTTATACAGAATGCAAATGTATTGGATTTTAAAATCTTATTAATATATGGTATCTTTTGATGAATAGAAGCTCCTACTTCACTTTTAAAATAGTCTAACATGTCAGTTTTTTCCCTTATCTTTGTGGAAAACTTTCCCCTTCGCCAAGCTCATAAAGATATTCTCCTATGGTATACTTAGTGCCCACTTTTTCATAATTTGAGGGCCCTTATTTGTGTGGGTATGCTTCTGGACTCTGTTTTGTTCCATTGATCCATTTGTTTGTCCCTGTACCAACACCACACTATCTTAATAATAATCTTTATATCTATGACTATAAATCCTCTGACTTTTTTCTTCTTCAAATTTGCTTCATCTGTACTTGCAGTCTTCATAAATTTTAGGATCATTTGTCGTTTTTTACATTTTCCCATCTCCCACTCCAAACACATACATAAAGGCCCTGCTGGGAATTTTATTTAGACTGTATTGAATTTATGGATCAGTTTTGGGAAAATTAACATCTTTTCAATAATGAGTCTTCTAACATATATATCTTCCTTTATTTGTCTTTTTAAATTTCTTTTTTATGGTTTTATTCAGTTATAGTTTTCTATGAAAAGATTTTAGATATCTTTAGTTATATCTATTCCCAGGCATTTTGTGTCTTTTGGTGCTATCATAAATGACATCATTATTATATTTCAAATTATGTTGTCTCTTGCATGTAGAAATAACTAGTTCTACTTGGGTTCTGACTACCTTCATGGAGTAATAACCTGGGAACATTACCTTTCAGACTTATTTAGCATGTCCCACACCTCTTTTTAATTTTTAAAATTTTTTTATTTCAGCATATTATGGGGTTACAAATGTTTAGGTTACATATATTGCCTTTTCCCCACCCAAGTCAGAGCTTCAAAGGTGTCCACTTCCCAAACGGTGCACACTGTACCCATTAAGTGTGTATATACCCATCCCCTCCTCCCCACTCCCATCTGCCCAACACCCTTGGAATTTTCTACTAAATCCAGGCATGGGGTGCAACAGTAATACATAGCACAAAATTGCAGATGAGTTCATATCCCTTAGGGAGGTTTAACCAAAGTGTGATGGAATCTTGAGGATAAAAGCTTCTCCCTTTTACCCGTGGCATAAATTTTCCTGAGGCACATTTAGTACATTTTTTTTAGATTATCGCACAGATAGAGCAATTAGTCAGTTGTATCAGTGGCCAACTTAATAGTATATCTTTTTGTATTGCTTTTCTTTTTTCCTTGCTTGTGTTCCTTGTTCTTCACTGCTGCTTCCTGAGACATATTCCCTAATAAAGATCTCACACATAAATATTTGTTTCAAAGTCTGTTTTTTTGCCAAGACATCTTACCATTGTGTTTAAGGGAAAGCCATCAAATGGGTCATATGGGTCTAAATAATCTGGCTTCTTATTACTTGTCAGGCCTTATGCCTATCCACACTTCCCTTTTTGCAGTTGGCTCCAGCCATCCCGGCCCCTTGGCTAGTCTTCAATTATTCCAGTCATCCTCTCTTCTCAGAAAAGTCATATTTGTTGCTTTCTGATATAGATACATAGCTATATTTCCATGTGCCTTCCTTATTCTCCTCCTTAAAGTCTATGTTCAATCAGTACATTTGACATGATGTCTTTTTTTTTGTCCAGACTTTTTGAAAGTGCAACAAACTTAACACCTATTCCATCATTCTTATCCTTATCTTCTGCTTTACTTTTCCTCTTAGCATATTATCTAATGTTAATATATCAGGACAGGGGTTTTATTGTCTTCCTCACTTGTGTACCTGTAACACTGCCTGACACTTAGTGAGCATTCATTAAATATTCTGTTGAGTGAATTGTTTAAAGTGGGAAGAGCATACTTCCATTTATGCAAAAGGAGAGTAAAATAAGAAAATGTTTGAAATAATAACTATTTAAAGAATAATTTCTTAAATTTAAATTAAAACATAAAATTAAAAATAGATGGAATATAAAGCTCCCTGGAGATAGAGAGTACTATAAAACACTTCATGTTCATCAAGATGAAAATGAAGAGTCTTCAGTGATTTATGGTGTGGGAATGAAGGCTACTGGGAGGAAGTGGCTCTAGTGAGGTATAATTTATATTCAATACAATTCATTTATTGTGACTGTAAGGTTTTGTGAGTTTTAACAAACGTATTCAGTCATAAAACTCTGAAGGCAATCATTATATAGAATGTTTCCATCACCCCCTCCCCAAATGTTCCCTTATGCCCCTTTGTATTCACCCCTTTTCCTGACCCCAGCCCTAGAACAACCAATGACTGATCTTTCTTTAAAATTTATTTTTCTCCTATCACTATCCTATCTTAGTGCATTTGAGATACCATAACAAAATATTGTAAAATGGGTAATTTATAAACAATAGAAATTTCTCAGTTTGGAGGCTTAGAAGTCCAAGATCAAGGTGCAGGTAGATTCCATGTCTGGTGAGGCCTGGTTTTGGTTTATAGATAGTGCCTTATAGCTGTGTCCTCAAATGGTAGAAGAGACAAGTTATCTCTCTGGGGTCTCTTTTATGATAACACTGGCCCCTTTAATGAGGGCACTACTGTCATGATCTAAGATCCCACCTTCTAATACTATCACTTTGGGGGTTATAATTTCAACATATTAACCTTTGGAGGAAATAAACATTCAGTTTATTGCAGTCCTAAACCAATTTTGATGCTGTACTCCTGGCTAAACATGGGATAAAATATATTGAGTCCTAAGAAATGTATTTATGGGTACCCAAATTAAGAGGCTTCATAGTTGAGAAAAGCATTGTAGGAATGAATCAGCCTCCCTTAATGATCCTCATTGGTGGCCTTTGTAGGGTTGTAGAACTGGTTATCAAAAACATCTTTATGTGGCAATGATAAGACAAACATTAAGGAACTTATTAGATAATCCTAGTTTGGGTTTAGAAGTTGGATTGACCCACCCACACTTCCTATGATTCTGAGGATATTTAGGTCTGTATAAGCCCTAACTTTTAAACAAATTGGAGGTGGGGGTAGTGAGAGAAGGAAGGAAGATATTGGATTTTCTGCTAAGTTAGTCCTATGATATATGAAACTGTGTATTTATTTATTTATTATGGGGAAAATACAACATGAGATCTATCTTCTTAATAAATAAGTACACAATACAATATTGTTAACCATACACACACAATGTTGTATAGCAGATCTGTAGAACTTATTCATCTTATGTAACTAAACCACATATTTTATTTTTGTAAAAAACCTGAAGTTTGTTTAACTGTATTTGCAATTCAAGTGTGGAACAGATCATAACATGATACTCATATATTTAAAGTAAATATATCATAATACTGGCAAATATTTGGTATGCAAACCTTTGTTTTGAGGGGGACTAAATATATTTTAGTTCATTGGCTTTAGCCTAGCATCAGAGCTATAGTTCCCCATTTTATGTCATAGGCCTTTAATATCATTATTCAATCCATTGACACAAATGTTGAAATGTTTAGAATCAAGTACAGAGCCTTGAGCCTTGTGACCACAGAGTTTGCATGGGTGATGTCTTAGTCAGTTTGGGCTGCTATAATAAAAATACTGTAGCTTGGGTAGCTTAAACAACAGACATTTATTTCTCACAGGTCTGGAGGCTGGGACGTCTAAGATCAAGGTGCCAACTGATTAGATTTGTGGAGAAGGCCTTCTTTTGGGTTATGTTCTCACATGGCAGGGAGAGAGACAGAGACAGAGAGACAGAGAGAGATATCTCTTATTTCTTCCTCTTTTTTTTTTTTATAAGAACAGTAATCCCATATAAGGGCTTGATCACCTCATTTAACTCTAATCACCTCCCAAAGGCCCCTGCATCTTGTTGGGAAGGGTAGGTGTTCAACATATGAATTTTAGGGAGACGCAAATATACAGTATATAACAGGCTGACACTAGACAGATAACTTTTGTTTTTTTTTTTTTTTTTTTTTTTTTTTTTGAGACAGAGTCTCACTTTGTTGCCCAGGCTAGAGTGAGTGCCGTGGCATCAGCCTGGCTCACAGCAACCTCAATCTCCGGGGCTCAGCAATCCTACTGCCTCAGCCTCCCAAGTAGCTGGGACTACAGGCATGCGCCACCATGCCCGGCTAATTTTTTGTATATATATTTTTAGTTGGTCAATTAATTTATTTCTATTTTTTTGGTAGAGACGGGGTCTCGCTCAGGCTGGTTTCGAACTCCTGACCTTGAGCAATCCGCCCGCCTCGGCCTCCCAAAGTGCTAGGATTACAGGCGTGAGCCACCACGCCCGGCCTAGACAGATAACTTTTGCACTCACTATATACCATGAAATGTTTTAAGCATTTCAAAACTATTAATTTATTTAATGTTAATTAAATAATTTAATCAATTTATATTAATTTCTGTATCCCACAATTCTCTCTGAGGTAGTTGGTATAATAAATCTCACTTTACGTATGGGGACAGAGAAGCAAAGAAATGTCAAATAGCTTTCCCAAGATGATGCAACTAGAAAAGGGCAAGGCCAGGATTCACATCCTGGCCCTCAGTCCCATGTGGGTTTTTTGTTTATTTTATATATTTAAGGCGTACAAAATGATGCTTTGATATACATATGCATAATGAAATTATTACTACAGTCAACCAAATTAATAGATACACCTTTTCACAGTTACCTTTTTTGTGATAAGAGAACCTGAAATCTGCTCTCTTAGCAATTTTCCAACAAACAATGCAATGTTATCGACTATAGTTCTCATGCCATACATAAGATCTTTAGACATTCATTCTACATAACTGAGACTCTGTACCCTTTGACCTACCTCTCTCCAATTCTCCCTTCAACCACATATAAGTGATTCCACATATAAGTGAGATCATGCAGTATTTTTTTCTGCATCTGGCTTATTTCACTTAGCATAGTGTCCCCCAGGTTTATCCATGTTGTAGCAAATTGCAGGATCTTCCTTTTTGTAAAGGCTGGATGATATTCCATCTCATATCTATATACACAGACATATATGCACAGTATCCAAATTTCTTTAACCATTCATACATCAACAGATACTTAGGTAGTTTTCATATCTTGGATATTGTGAAAAATGCTGCAATATCTGTATGACTTGCTGATTTCATTTTTTTAGGTGTATATCCAGAAGAGAGATTACGAGGTCATATGGTAGTTTCAGTTTCAATCTTTTGAGGAACCTCCATATTGTGTAGCATAATGGCTGTACCAATTTACATTCCCACTGAACTGTTTTTTTTTTGTTTTTTTTTTTTTTGAGACAGAGTCTCACTTTGTTGCCCAGGCTAGAGTGAGTGCTGTGGCATCAGCCTAGCTCACAGCAACCTCAAACTCCTGGGCTCAAGCGATCCTTCCGCCTCAGCCTCCTGAGTAGCTGGGACTACAGGCATGTGCCACCATGCCCGGTTAATTTTTTCTCTATATATTTTTAGTTGGCCAATTAATTTCTTTCTATTTTTTTAGTAGAGACAGAGTCTCGCTCTTCCTCAGGCTGGTGTCGAACTACTGACCTTGGGCGATCCGCCCGTCTTGACCTCCCAGAGTGTCAGGATTACAGGCGTGAGCCACCACGCCTGGCCCCACTGAACTGTTAATTCTCTTTTTTCTATACCCTTGGCACCTGTGGTTTCTTGTATTTTTGATAAAGTTTTTCTAACAGGTATGAAGTGATATCTCATTGTGGTTTTGATTTGCATTTCACCAGTGATTAATGATGTTGAGCACTTTTTGATATACCTATTGACCATTTTTATGTTTTCTTTGGAAAAATGTCTACCAAGGCCTTTTGCCTACCTTTTATATTTATTGACTAGAAAGAGCTTTTTATGTATTTTGGATATTAACTCCCTCCTTATCAGATTTTTGTTTTGCAAATATTTCTTCTCAATCCATAGGCTCCCTTTTCATTTGTTGATTGTTTCCTTTGCTGTGGAGAAGGTTTTTAGTTTGATGTAATTCCATTTTTTATATTTGCTTTTGTTGCCAAGCTTTTGGTGTAATACCCCCAAAAATCATTGTCAAGACCAACATTAAGGAGATTTTCCCCTATGTTTTCTTTTAGGGGTTTCATGGTTTCAGTTTTTATGTTTAGATCTTTAATCCATGTCCAGTTGAGTTCATTTTTTTGCATGTGGATATCCAGCCTTACCAATACCATTAATTAAAGAGATTATACTTTCCCCATTGTGTTTTCTTGATGCCCTTGTCAAAAATTAGTTTACTATATATGTTTGGGTTTGTTTCTGGGCTCTCTATCCTGTTCCATTGGTCTTTATCAATAAGTGTGATACACAACATTAACATAATAAAAGATAGAAACCACACGATCATCTCAATAGGTGCAGAAAAAACATTTGACAAGGTTGAACATCCTTTCATGATAAAAACTCCCCCAAAATAGGTATGGAAGGATATTTCCACAATACAATAAAGGCAACTTATGAAAATGCCACAGTTAACATCATAATCAATGGGGAAAAACTGAAGGCTTTTCTTCTAAGATCTGGTATAAGGCAAAGATTCTCATTTTTGGAATTTCTATTCAACATAGCACTGAAAGCACTAGCAAGAGGAATCAGGCAAGAAAACGAAATAAAAAGCATTCAAATCAGAAAGGAAGAAGTAAAAGTGTCCCTGTTTGCAGATGACATGATCCTATATATAGAAAACTGTAAAGACCACACACACACACACACACACACACACACACACACACACACGCACATGCACACACACGCACGCACACAATCTGTTAGAACTAATAAACGAATTCAATAAAGTTGCAAGACATCAATATACAATATACAAGTCAGTATACAAGAATGAGTTGTGTTTCTTTCTACCAATAACAATCTATCTGAAAAGGCAATAAAGAAAACAATTCCATTTATGGTAGCATCAAGAAGAATAGAATACCTAGGAATAAAATTAACAAAGGAGGTGAAAGACCTATACACTGAAAGTCATAAAAGATTGATGAAAGAAATTGAAGACACAAATAAATGGAAAGACACTCCATGTTTGTGTATTAGAAGAATAAATACTGTTAAAATGGCCACACTACTCAAAGCAATACACAGATTCAATAGAATTTCTATCAAAATTTCCATAGCAGTTTTCACAGGAAAGAAAATACTGTACAATTCTTAAATTTGTATGGAACCCTAAAAGACCCCAAATAGACAAATACATCTTGAGAAAGAAGAAAAAATTTGTAGGTATCACACTTCCTGCTTTGAAATTATATTATAAAGGTATACTAATCAAAACAGTATGCTACTGGAATCCATGTTTTTAATCACCATATTTTGTGCATATCTAATGTGACACTTTCAAATCTGACAGCACACATCATTACAAAGTTTTAACTCCTTCATCTTGGCTCAAAAATATTTTAAAGATGCTGTGAAGTGTACACATCTACCCTGTATTAGTTTTCTATTTCTGCTATCATACATTACTATAGTTTAGTGACTTAAAACAACACAAATTTATTATCTTACAATTCTACAGGTCAGAAAGAAGCCTAAAATTTGTAGGCAGGGTGGCATTCCCTTTGGAGGTTCTAGAAGAGAATCCCTTTGCTTTTTCCAGCTTCTAGATGCTGCCTTCATCATTTGCCTCACAGCCCTGCATCATTCTGATCTCTGCTTACATGGTCACTCCTCATTCTCTGACTCTGATCCTCTTGATTTCCTTTTACAAGGATCCTTATGACTACACTGGACCATCTGGGTACTACAGGATAATATCCTCATCTGGAGAGCTTTGACTTGATCACATCTGCAAAGTCCCTTTGCCATGAAAGGCTACATATTCACAGGTTCTGAGAATTAAGAGATAGACATCTTTGAGGGATGGGAGGCATTATTTTGCCTACCAAAATTCCCTGGTTCATATGAAGGGGGACCTCATCATTAAGGACAATCATGTTTGGTGATCATGCACTTAAAATCTTTGTGTTGAATAATAGTGTGTGGTCTTCCCATAGCTTTAAGGATATTGAACAAACATTGAACAATTTCTTCTTTAGGTGATTTTTAGTTTTGTCTCTCAATATGAATCATCAACCTGATGAAAATGTGTCTATCCATGTTCTAAAAGAAACAAGCGTTTTGTATTTTCAATCCTATGGCTTGTTTGTTTTTTGTTTTTTTACATTTGCCAAGAGGACTCTTCCTCTTCCTTTTTCCAGTTGCTTCAATAGTCTCTTTCAGCTCTTGTAAGTTGTTTCCCTAACTGCCCACACCTTTGGGACCCCTCCCTCTTCTGAACCTCTCTGATCATAACAATTTTTATAGTTCACTTGATAATAAACCCATGCTATTCGAGTGACTTCCCCTTGGGATGTGAATGGATTTATGCATTTATTCAAAAAACTCTGATGTTACTCACACTATATTTTTAGTTTCCTTTTTTGAAACTGACCTTAGAGTTTATTTAGATGCCATATTAGAAAAACATATGGATATAGAGAGGGGAATGATAAACAATGGAGATTTCGAAGGGTGAGGAGGTAGGAGGAGGGTGGATGATGAAAAATTACTTAATGCATATAATACAGTGTATGTTATTTGAGTGACAGATACCCTAAAATCCCTGACTCGACCACTACACAATCTATGAAAGTAACAAAATTGCAAATGTGCCCCATGAATTTGTACAAATAAAAAGGAGAAAATCAGCTATGCTACTTCACAGCTTTAGCTTATATTTGACTAAAATGGGCCATAGAAATCATGTATTTTTGCCCCCTTATTTGCCTTTTAGAAAACTGAATCCAAACAACCAAATCCTACTACTCACCTTTCCCCCCCATCAAATAGATTCATTAATTTTTAAAGTACTTCATGATCTCTGAAAAACAACATTCTCCAGTAAAAGCTGGAAACTTAGTTAAACTTGGAGGCAGAAGTAGGGATCTCCTGACTCAACCCAAATCTAAATATTGGAACTGAATATTCATGGAAGTGGGTGGGTTGGGGGACAAAGACGGAGAGAGAAAGTAGGAAGAAGAAAACATATCGACGGAGAGTTGATGAGACCTGAAGAGCAGTGAGTCTAAGTGCTCAAATGGTGCATGGACAAGGATGCCAGATCCAATTAACACACCAACTCAGTGGTGAAAGAGAGCACCAGCAAGAAGGATGGGTAGCACTTCTACTAAGGCAAATCTAGGACTCTATCCAATCTTGCTTGCTGCCTGTTATCAAGAAACTCAAAAGTGAACAGCATGCCTAAGCATTGAGACAAAAGAGAGGGCAAGAGAGGAAGAGGTTGTATCACATGTAAGAAGTGACTCTGCCCAATAATGAAATATGGCCTGCCACATTTTAAAGTCTGTAGGATCACATTAGAAGTAAAGGTAGAAGTATTCTAAAAACAGAGAAGAGCAGAAATTCCTTTCTGCATGTAAATGAGAGGAGAAGGAAATTGTGGCACCACTCCCAATGATATACGTTTAATAAAATATAACTTTGGTTATTTTTAAAACTAAAATGACCAATTCTCTATTGGACAGGGTAAAAATTCTAAATTTTATTAAGTTATACTGGAATCATTTTATTTTAGTTTTACATCTTTATTTCACTCATTACTATGAATATCCATCTTACAAACCCTTAGAAATAACATTATTATTCATTTAAATTATATGAATATCTGTAATAAGATGCACGAATATCCAGTTTTCTCTGTTCAATATTTGCTTTATGAAATGCACTATTAACAATTGATGAAAGCAAAGACAATATAGTTTTCCAAAGTATATTTTTATTTTTCTTGAATGGTACAATTTCTGTAAGTCCAATAATTATGCAACCAATAGAAATGTGATATATATATTTCTCTATATATATATATCTCAAGACCTTAAATTTTCACAAACACTGTATTTTTAACTTGAAGAGATAAAAATAATTAGAGTTGGGGGCTGCCTTCAGCTTTTATGACAGGTGGTAGTCATTTGTTCTTTGGAAATATCAATACATTTTTGGCATAATTAACAGAAAAACAAATAGAATAATTATAATGAAATGACTGCTATTTTCTATCTATGCAGATGCTTCTCTTTCTAACTTTAAAATGATTCACATCCTCCTGGGACAGGGCAACAATTAGGCTTGCTGAGTAGATTGGAAACAAAATGTAAAGACAGGAAGGTGCTAAATAGAGAAGTACTAGATAAATTAGCAACTCTGGCCAGATGAAAAGATGAGTAGCAATAGAGGACATGAGAACTAAATCTCTTTACTATTTAAAGGGTTTTTTCCTATCCGTTGCGGCTACTCTCTTGAAAATATGAAGCCAGACTGTTTTGTTACCTTCTGAACTCATTTGAAGTTGTTCAAAACATACTCTTGGCATAATGCTTCTTTATTTTCAATCACATTATGTCTATTTAATGAATTTTGAATTGCTAAAATCCATACTTGCTGATATTTGTACTCTGAAATGTGTCATCAACCTTAATTGGGGCTTGCAAAGTAGGAGGATGGTGACAGGAGACTTGGTCAGTTTCTGTGAGTAAGTCAAATGCCGTACTTTCTACCACACATGCACATTAAGAATGGGGTCAGCAGATCCTTTCACACAGCTGCAGGAGTAATTCAGCTTCTCACATTCTGGATGAAATCAAGAGGTACATTATGGTGACTCTAAAAACAAAATAGTGTCCACTGTACAGCAGCCACATTAATCCCACTTGGATGGCAATAAATTGGTACCTGCTAATAGAACCAGAAATTTAGGCCAGCAAAAATCTAAGAATTCTGATTACATATTTAAAATATTAGTACATTAAAAATAAATACTATAACATAAAAAGTATTAAAACAAATATTAAAATATTAAAGCACTGAAAACAAATATTAGAATATACTATCATCTTGGCTTAGATAAGACATTTATGTAACAGTAAACATCCTCAGATGCTAGCATAGGCTCAAGTCCTATAAGCATCTGAAACTCATCATATTCCAAATGAAACCAGAAATCGGCCATTCAAACTCCACCCCATTCTGTCCTTTTGATACTCTCTGAATCAGGGTCACACAAGGTAGATAGATGGTTGACATGGTAGTGTGCCTTCTCTTTCCTTCATAGCTTTTATCTAGTAAGTAGATCAATGGCATTTCCAGGCAGTCAACACTGAATGCAATATATCTCTTGAATTTACTCCTCTGTGCTGCTAGTGCCATTAAGGTCAAGACAACATCATCTTTTATCTGCACTATGATGATACCCACTTATTTGGTTCTTGCACTTATTTTCAGGAAATCTTTACTTGGTGCCTACTCTGTATACTCTACCAAAAGCTATAGTTATAAAAAAAAAAGAATCAAAAGCAGTACCTACTTTCAAGTAATTTATTCTTGAGTAAACTAGACACATGAAAATATGTCAGCAGCATTATATACAAGTTTGTAAAAACAGTCTTCCCAGATAGAATGTGAGAAATTGTTCAAATTTAATTAGTTTCCAATCATCTAGTCTTACCTCTCTCCAATTTATTTGCCACCTGGAGAGCAATAATTATAAAATAGAAATCCTATCAGGTAATCCTTTGCCTAAATTATTTATCTATGTATCATCTACTAGTTAAAATTCAACTTCTTCTCCATGTGCCTTTATAAGAAAACAGCAGTTCTCAAAGTGTGGTTGGGGACACTTTAGGGGGTGCCTCTGAGACCCTTTTAGTGGGTCTGCAGGTCAAAATTATTTTCATAATAAACCTAAAATGTTATTTTCTTTTTTCAGTCTCATTCTCTCAGGAAGATATAGTCAAATTTCCAGACGCTACATAAGGTGTGATATTGCAACAGATTGCATGAAGAAGCAGATATGATAATCCAGATGTCTTCTATTAAAGCAGACAATAAAATATGCAAAATTATATGACAGTGCCAATCTCCTTATTAAATTTGTTTTGTTTGGAAAAATAATTATCTTTCATAGAATATATTATTTATATTAACATGCAATGGGTTTATTATTATTTTAAATAAATTAATGAATATTTAAATATTTCTCAGCTTTAATTTTTAGTATGCCAAATATCAATAGGTATAACACATAAACACAAGCCCTTTGGGATTCTCAATCATTGTTAGAGTCCTGAGATCAAAAGTTTGAGAACCGTTACACTAAAGCAAGCCAAGTTATGAGCTGGCCTTGTCTCATACTGATGCTTACTCTATGCTCTAACCATACCAAGACTTTCCATTTTTCAGAATATGTCATGCTCCCTTCTCCCTTTGTCACAGACCATAGAGACAACCTCTATCTGTTTTCTGCCTTGCCAGATCCCACACAGAAGAGGAACTGAAGCAAAATAAGGCTGAGCCAGAGGAGGAGCATGGGCATGCAGACACAAGGGCCTCAAAGAAAATTCTCTATATCTTTCTTGGAAGCCAATCTAAACACTATGTCTACCCCAAAACATTATCTCCTGTCACCTTGATTTCACAAGGCCCTCTGTTAACTCAATTGGCATACATTTTACTATTTTAATTGTTTATAATGAAAATTGTTCTGGAATAGGGAGAACAGTTTTTCCTCTTTTGTGTTCAAATGAAATTCTGGAATTCCTGGGCTCCCTAGAAATTTGAATAGGTATTTCTAAAATCTATGAAGCAAATTTATGTACCTATCTATTTATTTATCTACTTTTAGAGACAGGATCTTACTTTCTTGCCCAGGTTGCAGTGCAGTGGCGCCATCATAGTTCACTGCAACCCTGAACTCCTGGGCTCAGGCGATCCTCTGGCCTTGGCCTCCCAAATTGCTGAGATTATAGGCATGAGCCACCATGCCAGGTTTAGGAAGCAAATTTAAATGTAAGTTTTGCCAACACCTTATGAAATCTGCACAGAAAATTTTCTACTAATCATACTAGGCATTTTACTTCATGATCACTACTGGTTTATAAGGCTGTCTCCCTCCCTGGGGAGTTATTTCCATGAGGGCAGAAGACAAGAAAAGCCCTTTACATAGGGAAGTAATATAGCATTTTTGAAATTATTTCCTCTTAAATCCCTAAACCCACTGAGGCAATCAGAATCAGGCTGCCATATTGCTAGTCTCCAAGCATAGTTATGGTAATGTTCTGGGATAGTCAAGTGGCAATGGAGAATTTCATCTAAAAACTATCTCCCTTAAAGTAAGAAGTTCCCCTTAGATTAAAGAAATAGCTTCTAGGAAGATTAAGCCATGTCTTAGAGTGGACTGTTTTAATCTTTTTTTGAAATTGCCTTTGATTTAATAGCTTGAGTATAGATGATAATATTCTGGATCATCCTGTTCTCCTAAGCTTTATATATACTTACAGGCCTGGTTGAACACATTTGCTAATCACAGCAAACTTTAATACCACTGGGACCTCTAATCTGCTGACCCTACTGTATTATGTTTGCCCTCTTCATCTTCTTCCTCATGTCTCTAATTCCTTTTTTAACATAATTAAATTCTATGGTTTGTTATTATAATAATTTACTTGTGTAGAATCTAAGTTCCTTTGCCCTCCCCCAAAACTCACTGTCATGCTCACCTAGCAAAATAATTTCGAATTTGCTTGAATCCAGGTATTTGTCTACTCCATTTCTGCCCTCAAGCATCTGAAATGGTCAGAGAATAACAAATACTGTTGTCTCACTTTACTTTTGTGGCATGAAACCACAAGTGGACTGCTCCGCTTCCAGGTAACAAATCTCTATTTCCCTGTTGGGCTTAATCTCCCATTCTCTGAGTTGGCTATTCTAATCTTTCCTCTGCCTCAAAGTTCCAGCACAACTTTAGTCCTCTTCATTCATAGCTGATTTCCTTGTTTCTTTATTCGATTCAGGAATAGAAGCAATTAGAAGAGAATATGCATATTCTTTTAACCATCAAATCTAACAGCTTGCCTTCCTCTGTGCCAAATATTTTGTCCCCCCTCCTGTTACAAGTTCTCTACCTGTGTGTTCAATCCTATTTCTTCTCCCCTGTTTAAGACTTTCTCCCTGACATTTCCTCTATCTCTTTTGCATTACAGCTTTCCCCTTCACTACAGAATCATTGTCATTAGCACATAATATCATGTAATAGCCATGATTTTTTTAAAAAAATACTTGGTCTCATTTCCCGTTCCTAGCATTCCAGTTCTCTTCTCTTCTTTGCAGCAAAACTCCTTATAAGACCTGTCTTTACTCACTTTTTTCACTTCTTCCCTCTCCTTTCTCTCTTTAAACTTTTCTGGCCAAGGATTTGTTCTCATAATTCCTATAAGAGTTTCAATAAGTCACTAATTACCTCCCTGTAATGAGGTTAGTTCTCAGGCCTAACCTCCAATGGTTAGTTCTCAGGCCTTACCTTTACCTCTCAGCAGTATTTGGCACACTGATTACTCCCTCCTTTGTGAAATAGTTTCTATACTTCTTCATATTCTCATGTTTTTCTCCTACATAACTAGTTTCTCCTTCTGCTCCATATGGTTGTTTTCTCTTTTTCTTCCTAAAATAAATGTTGGAGTTTTCCAGTGCCCAGTTCTGAGATCTTTGCTTTTCTCACTACATATTCACTTCCTAGGTGATCTCCTTTATTCCCAGTAGCTAATGACTTCCAAATTTATATCTACATTTATAATCTTTCCTACAAACTCCAGACGTGTGTATACAGTTCCCAACTTGATACTTCTATTTTCTCAATGTTTAGTGTGCATTTTTACACTTGATATAAATAAAAGAGAACTCTTGATTCCCCATCCCTTTCCCTAGCTCTCATTGCAGTAAATGGCATCAACATTAACCCACTGGTCCTGCCAAATACATAGGAGTTATCATTGATTCCTATGTGTCCCCCAGAGGTTGGATAGCTTACATTTGCCCATCCAAATTCCTTCTCCTTCCTTCTTTGCATGATTCAGTGGGTGGCAGCAGGAGAGCAGAGAGAGGAGGATGAATTTGGGGAATTTATTAATATTTACTGCCTACCTCACCATGGGCTCATTGAGGGATGCTAATGCCAAGTAAGACTCTCTACACTGCACTGTTGGTCTTAGGTTTTTGATAACTTGCTCTTTCTCCTCCATACCTTTAGGCTTAGGGATATAATGTCTTTCTGTTCATAATGGCACTGAGGTCCCAGTCTTTCCCTTGTGCTCTCCCTACAGGTTGCTCTCACCTTTATATTTAGAAAGGCCACTTGTTGAACTGTTTCAAATTATCCAACTGGTATGTATTTTTTGCCAGTAGCCTGACTAATTCACCTTACACTCACATTCAGCTCATCACTAAATGCTGTCATTTCAACTTTCAAAATATTCCAAATATAACTAATTTCCATCACCCGCATCATTCCCTCTCTAGTTTAAGCCACTTTAATTTCTCCCCTAGATTAGGGCAATAGTTATGTTCTTTCTTATGAACTTATGTTCTCTCTTCCCATCCCATGCTGTTCTCCACAAGGCAGCCAGTGTCGTCTTTCTAGAAAGTAATTCACATAATGCAGTACTCTACTGACAAGCTTCCAAAGGTTTTCCAGCACACTTAGAATAAAATAACACCTTAAATTCTTATAATGGCCAACAAAGCTTTGTTTAGTTGGGCAAGGCTTCTTTCAATCCCATCGCCCTGTCCCTTAATGCTTACTTGCAATGTTTCAATCACAGGCTTTTTGCAGTTCCATGAACACTCATATTGTGCCACTATCTCAGAGAATTTGCACTCAATGTTATTCTATAGGGAATGTTCTTACCTTAGACATTTGAGGATCCATTTCACTATTTATTCAGCCCTCTACTTAAATGTCACCCCACAAAGAAGACCTTTCCTGAATGCACCAACCAGAATAAAAACCTATACTCTATATGCATGTACACAGCTTCATTTGTCTCCATAATATTCATTACTACTTCATCTAGTCTATCTGTGTATTGATTTGTCTATTGTCTCTTTTCTCCACTATATCATATACTTCATTAGTGAAGGATGTGCCACTTTTATTTACCACTATATTATCAGTACCTAGAATAGTACACAGCATATAGAATCCCTGAATAAATGTGTGGTGAATGAATGAATGAGAATGAAAACATACCAAATGAATCAATTAGATGTAAAGCCAGACATAAATGAAAAGCCAATTCATAGTCAAAGTTTGATTAATGAAAAACAAAAAAAAAACAAAAAGCAGATTGATAAAATAGCACCAGGTTAAAATAGCCTGATTCCATCTCTAACACTGTAACTGTTCTTTGCAATGGGATAAGATATATCCAAAGCCACTCAGTAAGATTTCCTCTCCTGGACAATGTCAGTATGTGCATGTTAGGGTTTGATGCTCCAGGTTTCCTGTTTTCATGCTCCATGGCTAAGCAAGATCCTTTGTTAATGAGCATTATCTTTTTTAAAGAACTAGTATGTAATATGTCATACATAGAAAAGGATATACAAATGTACATGCCTGGCAATAAATACAAAAAAGAATAACAGCATACCTATTCCCAGGGTAAGTTGTAAATATTACCAAGAATTTTTGAAGCTTTTTCTTTCCTAGATTTCAAACTTATTTTCCTCTCAAAAGGTAACCATTGTCTTGAATTGTGAGTCAATTATTTCCTTGCCTTTTTAAATGGTTTTATTACATATGAAAACTATATAGACTTGCATAAAAATAAAATTATTGGCTATCCTTCTGTCACTTGTGTTTTCACTCATCACTGTGTTTTTAAGACTTATCCATGTTGACATATTCTATTTTAATTTATTCATTCTCACTTCTGTACATTATTCAAATATAGAAATATATGCTAATTTATTTATCCATGTTACTCTTGATGAGCTTTCAGGTGATTTTTAGTTTGCTGTGCTATTTTATACAAGTTGCTATGAATATTCTTCTACATATCTTTGCATTACTATTGGATTTGGAACCATCCTCTCTCTTTAGAAGATTGTATACTACTATGTTTAATCAATTTTGGTTTATTTTGCAATTACTCTGAGGGAAACCTTGTTGTCTTCATTCTGGCATTCTTAGTCAGCAGTTTACTAGAGCCCTTAGAAAGTATACTGGCATCACCGTGGGTAATTCATTCAGAGAAGCTCTTAAGTTAACACAACAATGCCAATTAACTGTCTCTGTAGACCTGTTTTCTTTCTTAAAAGGCCCCAAAGAAGCTTCTGACATATTTTGAAAGATATATAAAATATTTTGATTGTTCTATAACAATCATAGAATTTTTTCATAAAATTATGTTGGCATTCCCTAAGTATCTTAAGTATCTAACTCCAAATAAATATATAGAATCTCTGGAGGAATAAGAAAAAAAGAATGTACTTCTATCTCAAATTGGTGAAGCAATTACTCATTACAGTGTCCAATTTCAATTGACCAGTTGATTTCAACCTTGATTAAATTGAGGGACTAAATTCCTTTTGTCACTAATGAAGCCTACTAAATATAACAAATAAAAATACACCAAGTTAAATTTGAATTTCAGATAAATAATAAATAAATAGCAAATAAAACAAATAAAAATACACCAAGTTAAATTTGAATTTCAGATAAATAATAAATAACAAATAAAACAAATAAACAACAAATAAAAATACACCAAGTTAAATTTGAATTTCAGATAAATAATAAAATTTTAGCAGAAGTATGTCTAACATAATATTTGAGATCTAGTCATACTAAAAAGTATTCGTTATTTATCTGAAATGCAATTAACAAAATGTCCTGTATTTTATCTGGCAACTCTATACTGATTCTACCAGTTAGAGCTCTCAGTGTTTCCCTCAAGCTGTTCAAATTTCTTAAGATGTTTCTTGTATGACAGGAAGTCACTAGCTGTGGGAACCTTAACTACTAATCTTTCATTGCTCTTACCTACATCTCATATTGCACATTATCTTCTAGCAAAGCACTGAGAATCTTCTGAAAAATATTTGCCTATGGAGGATCACTTTTGATGGTTCTTTAATAAGAATATTTTCGAAAGTGCGGCAAGTTTCAATTTTCAAAGAAACGGCATGCACAGCTGCTCACAGAGTAAGATGGCTGTGGGAGTGGGGCTCTGAGCCTGGAAAAATCAGAGCAGTCTCTGGACGCTGCGAGGACGCAATATAGGCAGAAGTCTTTTGAACCTCACCGGCTTCCGTTTGCGTAACTGCCTCAGCCGCGCATTTCCTTTTCCGCTTTAGCCCACCACGTTGGCGTCTCCGTGCCGCTAGCGTACTTTCTCCTCAGGTCTGTCCTCATTCACCACAGGCCTTCTCACTTCCCTTGGCTACTAAGGGTCAGCTTTTCCTGTTCCAGATCAGCTATAGCAAACATTGTTCAAAATGTCTCGCCAAGAGAGCACCACAGGCAGCCTACCAGACTTAGAAGATGGAAGCCATCTCAGCAGCGCCGAGGAGAGGTCTGGAGCAATGGCGGGGAGGGAGCCATACTTAGATAGTGAAATGGAGGCCTCAGAACAGAATCTGAGATTGACCGGAGATGGTGACGGTACCGGGGATGGTGGTTTCCTCAACTATGCCAGCGTAGAAAGTCAAGGAACAGACACAGAAAATTCAAGTGAGGACATTGACATTGATAACATAGAGGACTTTGACCATTTCGGTATCGGTGGTGAAAGCCTGTTCCAGTATAATGTGGAGGAGCAAGAGGATGAGGAAGAGGAGGAGGAAGAAGTGGAGATAGAGGAGGGAGAAGAAGTGGAGATAGAGGAGGAGGAAGAAGTGGAGATAGAGGAGGAGGAGGAAGAGGAGGAGGAAGAATTGGAGATACAGGAGGAGGAGGAAGAGGAAGAGCAGCCTCAGGCGTGTGTAAGGTGCAGTGAGACCAACCAGCAGATTTTAGCAGATGAGGATCGGGCCCTGGAGGACTGGGTATCCTCAGAGACATCGGCCCTGCCCCCACCTCGCTGGCAAGTTCTTACTGCTCTTCGGCAGCGGCAGCTGGGTTCAAGTACCCGCTTTGTATATGAGGCCTGTGGCGCCAGAGCGTTTGTGCAGCGTTTCCACCTGCAGTATGGTCTTGAAGGTCATGCCGGCTGTGTGAATACTGTGCACTTTAACCAGCGTGGCACTTGGCTGGCCAGTAGCAGTGATGACTTGAAGGTGATAGTGTGGGACTGGATGCGTCAGCGTGCTGTACTTGATTTTGAGAGTGGCCACAAAAATAATGTCTTTCAGGCTAAGTTCCTTCCTAACTGTGGTGATTCCATCCTGGCCACATGTGCCCGTGATGGCCAGGTACGAATAGCAGATCTATCTACTATGCCATACAGCAAGAATACTAAGCGTGTGGCCCAGCACAAGGGAGCCTCCCACAAGTTGGCTCTGGAGCCAGACTCCCCTTTTCAGTTCCTAAGTTCAGGTGAAGATGCAGTTGTTTTCACCATTGACCTCAGACAAGGCAGGCCAGCTTCAAAAGTGGTGGTAACCAAAGAGAGAGAGAAGAAAGTGGGACTGTACACAATCTATGTGAATCCTGTCAATACCTACCAATTTGCAGTGGGTGGACAAGATCAGTTTGTAAGGATTTATGACCAGAGGAAGATTGATCTGAATGAGAACAATGGAGTACTCAAGAAATTTTGTCCTCATCACCTGATTAACTGTGATTCCAAAGCAAATATCACTTGCCTCGTGTACAGCCACGATGGCACAGAGCTCCTGGCCAGCTACAATGATGATGATATTTACCTCTTCAATTCCTCTCATGATGATGGTGCTCAATATGTTAAGAGATATAAGGGGCACAGAAATAATGCCACAATCAAAGGCGTCAATTTCTATGGCCCTGGAAGTGAGTTTGTAGTGAGCGGTAGTGATTGTGGGCACATCTTCCTCTGGGAGAAATCATCCTGCCAGATCATTCAGTTCATGGAGGGTGATAAGGGAGGCACAGTCAACTGTCTTGAGCCCCACCCTTGCCTGCCTGTGTTGGCAACCAGTGGCCTAGACCATGATGCCAAGATCTGGGCACCCACAGCTAAAGCTTCCACTGAGCTTACTGGGCTAAAGAATGTGATTAAGAAGAACAAGCGCGAACGAGATGAAGATAGCTTGCACCACACTGACCTGTTTGACAGCCACATGCTTCGTTTCCTTATGCGTCACCTGACACAAAGAGGTCGCCAACGGCGCTGGGGAGATCCTGGAGTTGGAGTCGTAGATGGAGACTTGTATGAGTCTTCCAGCCCCTCAGATACGTCCGAAGAGGAGGAGAACCAAGACCGAGTTCAGTGCTTGCCATCCTGAAGGCCTCATACCCATTCCAGCTAGATGTCAGCTCTAGTACACTGGACTTTAAAATTCAGTTTGACTAATTTAGACTAATTTGTTTGACTAATTTGTTAATTAATAGATTAATACATTTATCTTTTGTCTTTTATTTTCCACAAGATAATCTCTTCTATCCCCTTCCTCCCTACTTCCCTTCCTTCCTCCCACATTCTTCTTCTCTGGTTCTTTCCCTCTTAATTGGTTTCTTTATTCCTCTTTTATTGCCTTTTATCTCTATATGAATGCATAAGCAATTTATTTGTGCCTTTTTTCCTATATTCCCTTATAGTTGACCTCGAAAGTTTCCTAATTTTGTTGAAACAATTAATAACTTTATTAGATATATCTTCTCATTTCTGATATTCTGATAACTATGACCTTTTTGCCTTTTTTCATCTCTGGCAATTTATTCTGAAGATCAATTTCTTCAGTTGACTTTATAATTTCAGAAATGTGTTTATTCTTTACAAGTAAAGTAAAATAAAACAAACCATGGTTTTGTTCCTTGAATACTGACACTTGGCGTCGCACACACACACCTGCACACTCAGAAAAGGAAAAGAAGAGAAAATGGTGGGTAGATAAATTTCTAACCAGATAATTCACCCCCTTAGAATAGATAACTTGGGGTTAGCTACATTTTCTGAATCTATAGTTTAATAATATTGATTAATTTGACCACACTGAAGCTGGTAAGAAGTAAATTAAATGTAATCACATGAAATTGTTCACTCTGCACTTTCAAATTTTCTTGAAGTTTTATGGGTAAGAACTCCCACAGGATTACCTTCTAGGAAGTCCTCCTGGGACAACTATCTTTTGTAAGATGCCAGGCAGGAGTATAAGAAACCCTCATATTTGAAAATATATATTTCAATTAACTTTTAAGAATAATAATGTTGCAGTAAAAATTGTTTATGCTTATAGACAACCATTTGATATAATTGGAAGAAAAATCCTATTAATGTAAATTTTGGGTACTGGATATCCAATTACTCTTCAATAATTTTTATTTTTGTTTTATATATGTTACTTGTGTAGCTAAATGCAAAAGATCACCTTCCTCCCCAACACCCATAAACTGTAACACACCCTTCTTTGTAGACTTTCATTGGGAAAGAAGGATGTAATGAAACATCCTATACCCTGACATTGGCTTTCCTTTGATAATACTCCTTGAAATAGGTATTATCTCTGGTCCCTTGGAAGCAAGTATAGAAATTTGCATAATGAGATTAGACTTTGGAACGGAAGATGGCTTGACCAAAGTTCCTACTCACTGAGATTCAAAGTTAGGAACAACTGCCCTGGGATCTGGGGGCCCCAAGAAACCCCTACCAAGGACCCCTACCAAGGGCTGCTGTCAGGAAACAACCTTAAGAGTTCCAAAAGGGAACTTAATGTGGAGAATGCAATGAGACTGAGCTGAATGCTGTCATTTAAAACAGGGCATAAGGAGAAGATAGTTATAAACTAGAATCCCAAGTTTGGGGCATCATGTATAACTTCATGGGATGGATACCACTGACAACATTAACAAAACATTAGAAAAACATCATTTGAAATTTTGCATGAAAATGAGTGTTAGAAAAATAGCAAAAACCGATTTATTTAGTTATTTTTCTGCTTGCTGTTTGGAAGCAAGCCTGCCTCTCTGGGGGATTTATACTCTGCCAACTTAGCTAAGCTAAAACCTTTCCTGTTATTTTTTTTGAGACAGAGTCTTACTCTGTCACCCAGGGTAGAGTGCAGTGTTGCTATCATAGCTCACTGCAGCCTCATTGGGTGTTGGGAGGGTGGGAGGGGGGAGGAAGGGAGGGGTGTATACAACCACAAAGAGTAAGATGCGCAACGTTTGGGGGATGGACATGCTTGAAGCTCTTACTCGAGGGGGGAGGGGGGCAAGGGCAATATAAGTAACCTTGACACTTGTACCCCCATAATACGCTAAAATAAAATAAAAATAAAAAAGGAAAAAAAATAAAAG